>NW_024081083.1:505272-526801 GCF_003009895.1 Hyaena hyaena | reverse complement strand
TTATACCCCTACGTTGGGTGGAGGGGTTACTTAAAATGTAAAATCCTTAAAAATAATAAAAATAAAATAAAAATAAGTAAACAAATAAACGATGAACCCAAAAAAAAAAAAAAAAAAGAAACTGACTACGAAAGGAAATGCAGAAAGGGGGCAATTGCCAGAGGGCCAGTTGGAGTCCAGGGAGAATTTCTGAAAGGAGGATACACAAGCCCATTGTTCATGGGTTGAGGGAGATGATGTTATGTAGGTGTGAGAGATTAACTCTGGAGAAGGGGAAGAGGAGAAAGAGAAATACAAAATTCCTTGAGGACATGAAAAGGAGGCAACCCTGAGTGCCAAGGGGGGTAAGCTGGGATTTATAGTAAGTTTTCCACTTATCAAGAGGGAATCTGGGAATATGCTTCTGAATATACCTCATTTAAGCCAGATATTGTGTGTGTGTGTGTGTGTGTGTGTGTGTGTATGTATATATATAATTTTTTTAATGTTTTATTTATTTCTGAGAGAGAGAGAGAGAGAGAGAAAATGAGCAGGGGAGTGTCAGAGAGAGAGAGAGGGAGATACAAAATCTGAAACAGCCTCCAGGCTCTGAGCTAGCTGTCACACAGAGCCCAATGCTGACCTCGAACCCACAAACCATGAGATTGTGACCTGAGCCGAAGTTGGACACAACCAACTGAGCCACCCAGGCACCCCGATATTTTTTTCTGCCTTATTCACACTTGTAAAAAAAAATCCCATACTTTCTGTCTAGGTTAGCATCATACCTTGGCTCTAGATCTAAACTGTTCTCCCATCCAGTGGAACAGCTTCATGAATCTTTATCCCAAGAGGATTCTGAGGGGTTTTTTTTTCTTTCATTATGATTTGCCTCCTATGGATTTCTCTTTCAAACATTTTTGTACATGAAAGGGAACACAGATATAATAACATATAGGCACACAACTGAGAATTAATAAGTGTTGACATTTTCATCCTCTTTTTCTTTTTAACAATTTTTTAAATGTTTATTTCTGAGAGAGAGAGAGAGAGAGAGAGCAAGAACGCGTATAAGCAGGGGAGGGGAAGAGAGAGAAGGAGACATAGAATCCAAAGCAGTCTCCAGGCTCCAAGCTGTCAGCACAGAGCCCCACAGGAGGCTTGAACTCATGATTGGTGAGATCATGACCTGAGCCGAAGTCCGATGCTTAACTGACTGAGCCACCCAGGTGCCCTGTCTTTCTCTTTTTCTTAAGAAATAAAATAGCACAGGGGTGCCTGGGTGGCTCAGTCAGTTAAGCATAGGATTTGGGTTCAGGTCTCATGGTTCATGGGTTCAAGCCCTGCGTGGGGCTCTGTGCTGACAGCACAGAGCGTAGAGTCTGCTTCGGCTTCTGTCTCCCTCTCTCTGCTCCCCTCCCCCCCCCCCCCCCCCCGCCCACTATGCCACTCACACTCTGTCATTTTCTCTCCCTCAAAAGTAAATAAAGGTTTAAAAAATTTTTTTAATGTAATTAAGAAATAAAATATCACAGATAGAGCTAAAGTTCTCTGAACTAACACCCATTTTTCCCAGATTCTCCTGAAGCACCCACTATCATGAGTTTGGTGCCCTTCTCGTCTCTTGCTTATGCTTTTACATACACACCTATCACTCATCAGCTGTAAACAGTAGGGTTTTGGTGATTTTAAATTTATATAAATGATGTTCTGCTTTACATAGCATTCTACACATTTTAAAATCATACTGTATTTTTAAAAAATCCCATCTTGTTGGTGTATGCAGATCTTGTTCTTTCCTTTTACCTGCTAAATTGAATTCTCTCATATTATACACCAGGCTTCATTTGTATATTAGTTATTGATGGTCATTTATGTAGTTTCCCATTTTCCACTGTTACAAACTACACTGTGAAGTGGATCTTTGTTTAAGCCACGGACGTATCTGATTATGTATTGCTATGTGTCTGTAGACTGCCTCATTCCATATTCTTGAGAACATATGGAAGAGTTTGCCAGGTGTATTAGAAAATGGAATGTCTGAACTGTGGAATATGAGCATTGGCACGCTAACTGGATTCCACCATTGACTCTCTACAGTGGCTGTGCCCGGTCTATCTCATCTCCCCACCCTCAGAAATATACAAAAGGACTCCCCTCTCCACTTCCTCACCAGTGTTTGATATTGTCAATACTTTAAAACAGTTGTCCTTCTGACAAGTGAAAAACAAAATATTGTCTAGTGTTTTGATTTCATCTCCATGGATGTGGGTATGTTTCCTGTCCTGGAAACTTTTCTTCTTGAGGAGAGGGTACACAGGGAGGAGGATCATTTTTCCTTCCTGGGATTCCTTTCTACTTTTTAAACTTATCTGAGACTATCTTTTAACAGGACATATTAGTTTATTAAATTATTTACATTTCTGAAATATTTAAATTCATTCCTGCCACTTTCCCCCTCTTTGCTTAAGAGGAAATTCTAATTAAGTGAGTGCTCAGGGTTCCATCTGCACTGTCTTTCTTGGCTTATTTTAATCTGTTGGCTTTAAAACTTACCTTCTTCGACTCATGGATTCTTCAGATCGCCCTCTGCCTTCTCGACCTGTACAGTCATCCTTATCATCTGGGACTTCCTTCCACTTCTCTGGACATTACTCACCTAGGTTCTCACCTCTGAGCCACCTGTTTATCTGTCCTACTTTGATGGTTCCTAAGAACACTTAATTTTGTCATTTTTTCTTACCTATTAAATTTAATGGGCTCTCTGAACACCTGTTTGTTAAGTTCTTTCTATATGCCAGAGACTGGGTTAGGCAACAGATCACATTTATGTCTCTCATAATAGTACATCTTGACCTCTTTCTAACACAATTATTGTCATCTTTACTTGCTCTCCTTGACACTCTTGGAATTTATTCTTTGAATACTAGAGTCTGATGCTTCATAGTTTGTCCAGTGTTTTACTTGTCACAGGCAGGTGGGGTCAAAAATCCAGAAATAGTAATATTCAAACAATAATGTTTAATAGAGAAATAGTTTAGTATAAATAAATAATGTTAAATAAATAAATATGTCAATATATAGTACTTGGTAAGAGTTTATTGTGCATATAAGAATAGTTTGTACACTGGTAGTTTTCAAGTTCACAGAGTGATAGGAAGCTGCAGAGCGTGAACTTATAGGATGCCTTAAAAGTACAAATGAGGAAATCGTTTACCCTTTACGGTGATTGGTTATTATAATGGGGGTTTCTAGACAACAGAGGATTGTTTAAAACTGATGATCTCATACTGTTTTTGTGAAGACGACTTCAGTTTTTTTTTTATGATTGTCAGAGCATTTACAAGAAATAACCCAAATGAAGTTTTATGTTCACAAAGTAAGATGGATTTAGTTTTGTTTATATGACTTATATAGGTTTTTTCTGCTCTGAGAATTCTCAAGTCCAGCCTCCATTTTGTATTTTAAAGCATCCCTCTGCTTTTGATCATTTCCTCAATAGGCTAAGAGTATGACCAACTAGTACAGAGTTACTCTCAGTTCCCACTGTTTGATGCCAAAGCGTCTCATGTTCCTCTGCTGGTTGAGTCCTCAGGACAGAGGGTCATGTAATTGCTGTTACCAACAGATGTACTATCATCATGGACATGGGTGGTCAGACCATTGAGTTCTATCAGCATGTCAAATCCTGATGGGTATCTTTTGATGTATGAGTGGCTGTTACCTGGGACTTTCCTGTTACCAACAGATGTACCATCACTATGGACATGGGTGGTTAGACCATTGAGTTCTTTCCAGGATTTCTAATACTGATGGATACCATTTGATGTATGAGTTGCTGCTGAAAGGCATTTAAAACCTTTGTAAGGATACAATACACTAGAGAGATTAATATGATTATAAAAAGAATAGTGAAGACTGAAAAAAAATTCCCCAGAGACGTCCAGCAGCTAAAATTTAACCAAATCAAAAACTAAAGTGGGTTAAAATCAAAATGAGCTTTTGCCGTTTGCCTTTTTAAGTCAACATGTTTTTTTTTTAGTTATTTACATAGAAGCAACATGATGTATTATCAATCATTTATTCTCATGATTACTTAGGACAGGATGAACACGAGGATGCTTTATTTGAGCAACCAGTGTTGCAGATAAGCCTTCACCTAAATAAGGCCTCTATATGATGTGAGCCATCAGATAACTTCATGAGACATTTCTATGAAAATGAAAGAAAAACACATTTTCAATGGAGTAAATTCTAAACTCCATTTTTTACATCAGGGAGTGTCCCGTTGGGAAAGTGTCTACATTTGAGTTCTAAGCATCCATAGATGGGAGAAGATGGCCGTTATCATTGGATGGGATTTTCCTGGTTTGTAGTAGTAGTTTTTGATGATATCATCTGGTTGTTCTGTTGAATTTTCTTGATCAGCCCTTCCAGGAACAAGCATGAAGTTTGTCCATATATGATCTGTTGTGGTGAGTTCTCTGAAGGTTTTAAGAAGATAACAAAACTTGAAAAGACACTTAATATAGAGAGAATTTGGTAATGGATATACTATAGCTTTCCACTGATTCACAGTTTTGGTTTTAGTAATCCCACTTTTAATCATTTTAAATGAAACTAATTTGTTTGTATGATGTCTATGTTTATTAAGTTGGCTTGATTACTTATATAAATACAGTGAGAATTGTGATATATTCTCAAGTACGACATTTCAGGCAAGGCTTTGGTAATAACCAAGAGGCTTTACTGGCTGCATAAAGTCAACATTAATTTTTTAAAATTATATGGGAATAAGAAATCTCAGGTTAAACTTGTAAAGTCTCTTTAGGCTATGAAGCCATCCAAGCACTTGTCTAATTGTGTCCTGTTACCAGGAGAACAGATTCTTATTGAACTTATGTAAATACATACACATGAAAAACAAGAATATTTAATAAGAATTTCTAAATTCTGAACAGTCTCAGTAGGGAGAACAAGATAAATGTTTCAACTTTCGTTTACAAAGCATATTTTATCAAATTGCTGGAAGTTATAGATAGCTTAAAAGAGAGGAGAAAAAGGCATCCATTCAATCTGGAGAACAAAACATTAAGGAACTAGCAGTAATTTAAATGAAGTCATAAAAATTATAATCATCTTCATCAGTTTACTCAAATGTCATGTGATTGATTTTTGTTTTGCTTGATCATGGTTTAGCAGCTTTATGAATCAAGCCAGTTCTCCATTAGAGTTTTAGAAACTCACACCCAGTTCAGTGTTACCATTGAAAATTTCAGAACCCTGCATTCTTAGAGTACTTGTCAGGGTCTTTTCCATGAATGTCTTTGAAGTTGAAGCATGTGTGTCTGTAGGTGATTATAAATGCTTTTAGACAAGAATCAAGAGTAAACCAGTGGCCGAGTGACAAAAGACTTAACAATTTCCTGGTTAAATAGCTAGTAAGGGTTCACCAAGAAAAGATGCAATTGAGAAGCAAATAATATTTTTGGACATAAAATATTATAAAATAATGTTATAGAATCACATTTTGATAACATTATACGATGACATGCCAGATTTTTAGGAGCTTCATATAATTTCCAGAACACTTATTTTAACAACATATGCCCATGTAAGTATAATTCAAGAAGGTTAAACATTCCTTTTTACTTGATATTGTTTCCTATGCAATTTAACATATCAAATAAGCCTACATCCATTAAATTTCTTTTTTTATAATGTGAAAGAGCAACTCTTTTGAGATCTTCCAGGTACCCTCCAGAAAATTCCAGTTAGTTCAAGGTCAAAAATATTTCATTCAGAATTTGCTTTGGAAAAGTCTGTTAAAAATGTCAAAAGATTTAAAATTCTGGGCCAAACAGAATCACAGTTCACTGTGAAACAACACTTAGTTATGCACTCAACCAAAGTGCCACTTAAAAGATTTCACAGGAAAATATAGAAAGTTACACAGCTATAAAAAAAACATTGGGTCTTTTAAAATAGAAAAGGCTAGGTTTTTCGAAGTAATCAAAGACCTGATAAAGGCAATGTGGAGCACAGGGAATATTTTCATAAGACAAGGAATCTTTGTTTCCTAGGAAAACTTTTTATCATCTTTTATTAAGTGTGGACCAATAATCTAAGAAATGTTGTGGCTTTAACAGAGAGAAAATGAAACTCTAGCTTTTATTGGCACATTATTGGCATCATTAAAAAATCCTTTTAAATAAATCTATTAAATTTGGCCAGTTTTGACCTCATAACATTTCTTTTCCACAAACTTTCTGCAACTTTTTATATTCACTTAGATCTTGTCTTATTAATTTCCTTTCTTAATGTGAAAAAGACTAGAGATTTTATTTTAGATTTTACTGTCTTTTTCCTTCACAAAAACATATCCAATATTCATTGCAGATTCTTCATATAAAAATACATCCCATTTTCTTCCCATACTTTGTATACACAGTGGTTTCACTTTTCTCTAATAAGAGAAGTTTCTAGTTGTTCTATGTGTTATTAACTTTAACTATTAATAATATTTACAGTGAAAACTAGGAACAGGCATTTGTGAACTATCATATATTAGCATCTTGTAGGAGGTTAACAAATTTATAAATATATAATTATGAAATATATGATTCTTAGAGATATGTTTTTCATAGTACAATTTTTAAAAATTTGTCACAACACCTATTTGTTGATAGACCCAAATATCTTTTGTCTCTCTGTAAAAAATGAAAAAGCCAAGTGTAACCTATGCTTATCAATTGTCCCTGTATATTCTTTCTTGGAAGTGATCTACATAGTCAATGATATGCCTTGTTCAGTTTAACTCCATATAAACTTATTTACATCTATTTGAATTAATTTTTTATTATTATACTTGGATCAGACATCAAACAGCTTACTATGAAGTGACTTTTCTTGTTGACTGGTTTTATAACATAAAGATCACATGAGCTTAGTTGACTAATAAATGCAGGTGGAAAGAATTATTTATTTGCATTACACTTCATGTTGACAACTTTGAACACAGGTCTACTTTCCTTAAACGAACAAACTTAAACCAGCTTTTATTTATCAAAGATGATCTCAGATCATGTGAACTTGCAGAACACCTGGGTTACCTTCCCCATTTCTGAGAATTTTAGGAAGACTCCGTCGATACAAGCACTTATTTTTCTCTAAGCCAATTAAATAGAATGCTTTAAAACATATCACACATACATACTATATTTATACACAGCTATACATAAATACATACACAGATACAAACAGATCTTGTAGCTTTCATTTAAACATTTTAGCCATCTTGGGGTACCTGGGTGGCTCAGCTTCCAATTTTGGCTCAGGTGGTGATCTCAGTTTGAAATTAGTTTGAGGTTCTTTTTGTTTTTTTAATTTTTTAAAATATTGTTTTATTTTTGAGAGACAGACAGAGCATGAGCAGAGGAGGGCAGAGAGAGAAGGAGACCCAGAATCTGAAGCAGGTTCCATGATCGGAGCTGTCAGCCCAGAGCTGGATGCGGGGCTCAAACTCAGGAACCACGAGATTATGACCTGAGCCGGAGTCAGCCGCGTAACTGACTGAGCCATCCAGGTGCCCCCAGTTTGAGGTTCTTGAGTTTGCGCCCTGCATCGGGCTCCCTGCTGTCACCCTGTCAGCACAGAGCCTGTTTCAGATGCTCCTCTCTCTGCCCCTCTCCCACTCACACAGACACACACACCTGCACCCACACTCTCTTTCTCAAAAAATAACTAAAACATTGAAACATTTTTAGCCATGTCTCAGGTACAGTAATACAAATCTTGAAAGAACAGCTGAAGAGTTGTGATTCTGGAAGATGCAGTAAGTTAAGGTCATCTGCATACTTTGGCTTTTTAAATTATTTATTTATTTATATATTTTTTAAAAGTCTCTTTATTTTTGAGAGAGATACAGAGAGAGAGCACGAGCAGGGGAGAGGCAGAGAGAAGAGTGAGACACAGAATCTGAAGCAGGCTCCAGGCTCTGAACTATCAACACAGAGCCTTATGTGGGGCTCCAACCCATAGACTCTGAGATTATGACCTGAGCCCAAGTTGGACACCTAACCGACTGAGCCACCCAGGTGCCTCTTAAGGCTTCTTTTAGAGAAGCTATTTTTCAAGTTATTTTGTCTTTCTGCCACCCAGTCAAAGAAAGTAAGTATTCCATTGTTTCACAGAGGTTTGAGATTCTTTCTTTTCAAGGACTCCCCTTGAGGTGGATTATCTTAAGGGAAAGATTCCCCGAAGTGGCTCCTATAATTTTAAATGATCCAAAAGTTCACCCAGTTTTCCAAAAAGGCACAAGGTCCTGGTCCAGAGAGGGCACACATATAGGAAGCAGTTTGTGAGGGAAGTGGAGAAGGCATTGTAGACCAGGTGGAACTCATCTTCTTTAGATTCCCTAAGCCGTTTTACCTACACAAGATCCTGTTTCTTAACAGCTGTTACAAAACACAGGGAATTGTGTGCTTTCCCCTCTTTCGAACAAAACAGGGCGACTTAGCAAAGAGCCTCAAGAAACGAACAACAAGAATGCACAATGTAAGTGGAGATTTTAAAACAAAAAACGCAGAGTCTGAAACCAAGAGAGATCCTCAAATGCCAGAGTGGTAAGAAAGCAGTGAAAGTGGGCTCTGAACCACACCTGCTTGTTCATTTGCCTTGGAATTGTTGGGGATGGCGGGGAGGGGGGGGGGAGTCTTCTATGAGTTCTTCCTCTAATGAAGGAAACTACCAAAAATTCCGAAAGAGCAAAATCAAAACCACCAAATCAATAAATAGTACTTAGGGGTGTTTGTTGTGTATAGAAGAGCCGTTTGCAAACTGGGCGTCTTCAGATTCAAAGATTAACACGAAGCTCAGAAGCGTGAAGTCACAGGCTGGCCTGCAACAGGAAAATGAAGCTGTTTACCCTTTATGATGATGGATCATTACAATGGCGGTTTCCAGGTGGCAGAGGATTGATTAAAAGGGATTCTCTCCTACCATTTTTAGGAAGATGATTTCAGTTTCTTTTATGATCATCAGAGGCATTGACAAAAAAATAAGTTCTGTTTACGTTCATGAAATAAGATAGATGTAGTTTTGCTCATGGGGCTTAAGTAGTTCTTTCTGCTCTGGGAATTCTCAAAGCTGGTCTCCATTTTGTATTTAATTTTAACAGACAGTAAATCTGCTCCCTATTACTCTATCTTGGCCCAAAGCAGTAGCGCCTGACAATGTTTTTTTTTAATTTTTTTTTAATGTTTTATTTATTTCTAGGAGAGAGAGAGACAGCGTGAGCAGGGGAGGGTCAGAGAGAGAGGGAGTCACAGACTGAAACAGGCTCCAGGCTCCGAGCTGGCAGTCAGCACAGAGCCTGACGCGGGGCTCGAACCCACGAACCGTGAGATCATGACCTAAGCGAAAGTCGGACGCTTAACCGACTAAGCCACCCAGGCGCCCCAGCGCCTGACAATGTTTTAAAGGATGTAAATGCTTCCATTTGAAGGGCTATTCCATACAGTTCAATGGCTTATTTACCATTTACCGTAATTTATTCTTTTTCATAATTTATCCTTTCTCACCCAACCTCCTGATGATGCTATCTGAGAAGACATTGTGTGGAAAGAGTTTCCAAAGGCCTCACCTCAGGGCCTCAAGGGAAATGTAAAATAAGTAACTATTTCACAGTGTGAAAAATAAATGATTAAAAACAACAATTTAGATGATGCAAACACACTTTGTGAAGCGGAGAGTCTCCTTCTGAGCACTACAACATAGACTAGAAGGCAGGAAGCTCTTAGAGAATAATGAATGATTAACAAGGAAGAGACAACTAGAAAATATCCAATTGGCCAGGGCCACCAGCCAGCCTTATTTTGGTGATTAGGCCTAGAGTTGTCTTGGCATTTGGAGATCAGCTGACTACGTAGAATGGGTTTCTTCTGGTCAAGCATCGTGTTTACAGGAACTGGAAAATCTGTTTTTCGGTTTGCTTAGATGGGATCCTGGGGCCGGAGAGGCTCCCTCTTGGGCCTAAAAAGTTATTTCAACAACAGAAAAAGGATTTGCTCGTTGCCGTTCCTCATTCTCCGTGATTTCCCTCTTTTTCTCACCTCCCCCCGGTGCTTCCTGACTAGAAAAGCGAGGTTATAAAGAGCCAGCTGAGCTCCATGTGAAGCCCAGGTTCAGTTCTGTCACGGAACCAGGAGAAAAAGTATGTGAAATCTTACGAATGTATTTAAAGGGCATATGAATTGTAATATTTCGATTTGGTAAAGGAAATAAATGGATTAAACTTTGTTGCCTGAAAATGAGCCATTTGATGGAAGGCTCTCTGTCCTTAAGTTGAAATTGGCTTGTTTTGGTGGGTAATTCAATCCCTCTAGCTTGTGTGATCCTTACAGGATTGGGTTAGTGTGTTACAGTGTGAGCCTAAGGGGTTTTGTGTGTGACTGTCCCATTATGTCATGAGTTTAGGGCTGCTTGAAGTGAACCGCTTCTTTTATTAGAAAAATACCCAGGCTTTTGGGAGAAAGCCAGTGCTACTCAAGTTGCGTGTATTGTTGTAAGCGATCCGTGTCTCCCCTGTAAATATAAGCAGCATAGATTTTATTGGTATTCACCAAATTTTCAATCGAGGGAGTCATAGACTCAGAACAGATGTCTGGTTCTTATCAGAGAATATCTAATGACAGCGCGTGAGCCTTTAATGCCTCAGCCCAAAAGGCACGTTGTTGACTATAGTCTCCAAGTCTTAGAACTCGTGCATCTGGTGCTCTTTACATATTGTGGGCTTTTCCTTCTGTGTCAAGGCAACTGGCCACTGACATAGTTTGCATTCCATGCAAGACAGGGAAACACATCATTTTGGATCAAAATAACCTTTCTTCCTTCAAGATTTTTTTTTCTTAAATCACAAACATCTGTCAGCCATAGGAAACCTGTGGGATTTCTGAAAGGCATGCAGGCAAGCCCTGCTGCATGTGACCTCTTCTCACTGGTCTGACGTCATCTATGCATCTCTGCATCTTTTGACCTTGAAGTTTCCATATATTGTTTGTGGGCTATTTTTGGAGCCACTGGGGGGGAACCTACCCACATGGAATGCATTTCTCCGGAAGACTACGTGTTTTCATTTGGTGAATCAAACAAAGCCTTGTAAACTGTGGAGAAGAATCTGTGGCCCTGTTTCCCCCTCTCTCCCCGCCCCCCTTCCTCCTCCATCTTGCCTCTCCTCCATCCTGAGCCAGGGAGACAGCTGTTTTCTCCCGCACACTGGAGGAGAGGATGAATTTAAACTGTGGTATCTGGCTGCCTGTCAGAGCAATAGTAAACTGCACACCTGTCGGCTCTTGGCAAGTGCCGACGGTAAAATGACTAACATTGTTTTCCTAGCTTTCTGGTCTTGACAAGCACACCACCAGCTAGGCTCCTTTCTCTGTCTTTCAGTTCACAAAGGCTTAGGTTTCTCCCTTGAGGCACTGAGGGAATTAAAGCACTTTTACTACTGCTTCTAATAAACAGTTTCCTTTAGAGAAGGTGGATTTTCTTGCAGGACATGGTTTATGGGCCCCTCTCCACCCTCTTTCCCACACCGGCCCCCTCGCCTGCCATCCCATGAGCGCTGATACAAGGGTTCTTTCTCCATGTCCAATCGCTGCTTTGCATCTGTAAGCATTTTTCTTCAGCAGCCACTCCGGCTTCCTAGAGGCAATCTGAAAGCCCCTTCAGCTAATGGCTCATTTAGCGATCAATTTGTCAAATAATGTTCACAGATGTTTTTCTGATGGAGCAGCGTGCAGGGCAGGTAATGACTGAGTGAGTGATCACTTATGATAGGTGACAGGATCAAGGCATTGCCTGGCCGGGCAGCTCAGAAGGTGAGGGTTTCCGGGCAGCCGAAGAGAGGACTTGCTCTTTTTTATTTTTAAAACAGGAAAACAGCCTCGTGATCCCAACCTGCCGTTGAGTCATGGGCTCTGGGCTTCAGCAGTTATGCTAGAAGACTCACAGGAGTATGACAGCTAGGGGAATGCACAAGTATTGTGTCCCTTAACTCTGCCCTTCCTGGTTTCAGAGCTTGGATCCTAGTGCTTTGACTGGGTATGTGAAAAGAGCAAACAAATGTAATAATATTAGAGTGGCTAGAAACGTCTTCGTTTTGGTTGACATTAACCTAGCCTCAAACACAATTCAGAGTCATTCCAAGAGACCCCTCCTTTGCACGAAATGTGGAAGACTCTGTAGCCACCAACCTGGAATGCTTTGTCAAAGATCTGGAAGAATGGAATCCCCTTGAACCCTAAGTAGCAAAGCCAGGACAGGACTGCGGAGCTGAGCAGTCTGAGACTCCCACAGCTGCGGCTAGCTCTGCTAATCTTTCATGGTCCTGAATTGTTTCCATTACCCTGAAAAGGGTTATAAAACCTACAATCAATTTAGTTTCTGGGGCATTGTGTTTTGAATACCGTTTAATAGGGTGTGACAAAAACACATAATTTCTCCACATGTTCTTACATTGCAAGCAGATCTTACGGGACGCTCGGCAGTGCCCCGAGTGATGTGAACAGTACCGGAAGCTTTGGAATGGGAAGGAAGGCAACAGCACCACACAGCTTCCGCGTTCAGGGTATGGGGAAATTTGAAATTTACCAGGGAACCGCCAAGCAAGAACCCAAATCTTTATCCTCCGCTTTGAACTCAACTTGGCATTAGACACAGATAAACAAACTTAATCATTTCATACATGAGAAGTAAGATCGTGTTTCTGAATGGAAAAAATGAACTTGAACACAGATGGACAGAATCCATTTAATAAGAACATTAATAAGGAGAGGTGGGTTGAATATGATGTGCAGCTGTGGGTGTTGTAGGCTCAGGATTTCTGCTCCTTTTGATGAGAGGGAATGAACTTCTCTTCCAACTCGATGCCCCAAACCTTTTTTTTTTCCTCTGTCTTCTCAAATGAGCAGGCTCATTTATTTTAATGAGAGTTTTTGACTAAGGGGAGAGACCAGTGGAGCCCTGCAACTGGTCCTAATCCATTTAGGCACTGCCTGAATTTTTCTTTGACTGTTATGTTTTCTTCTAACGCTGCATCAGGTTACTACGGAATCTGATCTGCCGGTGCTTGTTAAAACTGCTAAATTTGCATACTCTGAAAATTTCATTATTTGGCACACTGGTGATGTGGGTATGTTAGAGAACTCAGAGCATGCAGGAACACAGATTGCTCAGTTAAAGTAGATAACATATGGAAACAGGTGAGCCAAATGCTTGTCAGACATGATTCGTTAGTGGCTTAGCCCACAGCACACAATTTCCGGGCAGGAGCCCTGTACCCTGTTTACTGTCTATCTTACTCTGCATGTGGAGATCTTAAGCCTACTGGGGGAGAAATAGCTAGGGCTATGTTTCTCTGATTTGACCTTTGGTTTTTTTTTCTTTTTAAAATGTTTGTTTTTTTTTTAAATTCATTTCTGAGAGAGAGAGAGAGAGAGAGAGAGCGAGCGCGCCAGTGAGCCTGAGCAGGGGAGGGTCAGAGAGAGAGGGAGACACAGAATCCGAAACAGGTTCCAGGCTCTGAGCTGGCTGTCAGCACAGAGCCCGACACGGGGCTCGAACCCACAGGCCATGAGATCATGACCTGAGCCGAAGTGGGATGCTTAACCGAATGAGCCACGCAGGCACCCCTGATTTGACCTTTGTTGTGCAGGGTTCATGATGTTGGAGGGTTCTTTTTAATGGATTTGCTGTTCACATTTGGTTTGCAGGTTTGACCAGGATGCATGAAAAGTTTTTCTAGCCAAATGGCTTTCCTGTTTATTGAGCTTATGGAGTGAACACTGGGTTTGCATTTACTATGTCTATGTGGTAGAGGTCTATGTGTTAGGTGTTATTATCTGTATTTTATAAGGGATGAATCTGAAGATGAGAGAGATTAAAAAACTTGCCAATACAAGCTCTGATAGAATGAAATCTTACTCCAAAACCCATGCTGCAATAGGCTTCAATTAGAAGTAGGTTGTAAAAAGTTTCAAACCAAAAACTCCAAGGACAGTTAATGACATATATTTATGTTAATAAAAATTTTGGTGGAAATGTGTCCAAACATCTCACTGTATCTACATATTTGCATTATATGGGTCTGTCCTATAGGCCTAGAATTTAAATAAATGAGATCATAATAAATTTGCTTAGTAACTTATTTTTATGAGAAAGAATGTTAGGAATATCTTTCTGTCAATATCTTTGCTATCATTATTTTTTACTTTGTTTTTATTTTTTTCTTTACCATTATGTTAAAAAGCTGTATAATATGATATGTAGATCAACCCCATTTATTTAGTTATATATTGATGGGGATCTGAGTTTTCAGGTTTCACAAATATGTGAAAAATACTTGAATTGACATCCTGGTACAGGATGAAAAAGGTACATTCCCTTTTGCATTTATGCCTAAGATCTATTTAATTAATTTTTACTTATTGTTAAAAGCTTTATTTATTTTGAAAAAGCATGTGTTGGCCAGAGATAACAGGGGAGGGGCAGACAGGGGGGGACAGAGAATCCTAAGCAGGCTCCACACTGTCAGCTCAGAGCCCCACTTGGCCCTCCATTCCAGGAACCATCAGATTATGACCTAAGTCTACATCAAGAGTCAGACACTTAATCGACTGGGCCACACAGGCACCCCTACTTATTTATTTTTAAATGTTTATTTATTTATGTTAGAGTGTGTGAGTGGGGGAGGGGTGGAGAGGAGAGAGAGAGAGAGAGAGAGAGAGAGAGAGAGAGAACCCCAAGCAGGCTCCATGCTGACAGCACAGAGCCAGATGTAGGGCTCGATCCCACCAACTGTGATATCATGACCTGAGCTGAAATCAATAGTTGGATGCTTAACCAGCTAAGCCACCTAGGTGACCCTAAAAAGTATTTTTTAACAACTAGGTTAAGGCTGGATTTAAATGCTGATGTAGGGATTAGTATATAATTAATGCAGGTCTCAGACCCTGGAATTAGTCAGCCTGGGTTTGAATTCATTTTCTCCACCTACTCTGTATTAACTCAGTTAAGTTCCTTAATGCTTCATCTCAGTTTTGCCATTTTAAAAATAATGGTGAAAATAAAATCCTTTAAAATTTAAGTTTGTGGTGGAGACAAAACAGGCTGATGGATGTAGGGCACCTGATATGACTGCCATGTGACTGATGTATGGTAAGTAATCATAACTAACAGCTATATTATTATTGGATCTATGCTGTGAATTTATTCCCTAGGTAGGTTTTCCAATTTTATATTCCCATCAACAGTTCTGAGACTGCCCATTTTCACATACCTGGTATGTCCCAAGCTTACTTACCCTTTCATATCTTTTCTACAGTAGTATCACCCCCTTCCCTCTCTATAAAAAAAAAAAAAAATAGACAACTTGCTTTTTTTCATTTGTTTCATTGTGACTGAGATGGTATCTTCAAAAATGTTGTTCATTAAAAAAAAGCATATTCTTGATCATTTCATGAGGTACAGTGTTGTTCTTTGCTTTGTTTTTTATTTTAAAGAGTCTCTTTTTTTAATATTTTTATTTTATTTCTAGGAGAGAGAGAGATAGAGACAGCGTGAGCAGGGGAGGGTCAGAGAGAGAGGGAGATACAGACTCTGAAATAGGCTCCAGGCTCTGAGCTGGCAGTCAGCACAGAGCCCAACGCGGGGCTCGATCCCATGAACCTCGAGATCATGACCTAAGCGAAAGTCGGGCACTTAACCAACTAAGCCACCCAGGCGCCCCTATTTTAAAGATTTCTTATCAGGGCATCAGGATGGCTGAATCCATTAAGCGTCCAACTCCTGATTTTGTCTCAGGTCATGGTCTCATGGTTTATGAATTCGAGCCCTGCCTCAGGCTCCACCAATGACAGTGCAGAGCCTGCTTGGGATTGTCTCTCTCTGCCCCTCAAGAATGTTTGAGCTTTTTTCTCAAACATTTTATAGAAATCACTAGTGAAACCATTAGCCAGTTTAGTGCGTGTGTGTGTGTGTGTGTGTGTGTGTGTGTGTGTGTGTGTGTGAAGGTTTTCATTCAATAGATAAAGAGCTATGCATATTTTCAATTTCTTCTGTGTCAGTTTTGGTAAGGTGTTTTTTAAAGGAATTAGCCTAACTCACAAATGAGCATCGATTTAATTTTTTATGTGCTTTTAATATGTACTGGATTTGTTGTGATGTGTCTTTTTCATGCTGACCATTATTATTTTAATTTTTCACCATTTTCCCCTTGATCAGTCTTGGTAGAGGAATATAATTTTATCAATCATTTCAAAGAACCAATACTGTCTTTGTTATTCTTTTTTCTATTGTCTTTTATTTCCCCCATTCATTTTTGCTCTTCCACTTACATTACCCTGAATTTGCTCTTGTTTTTTCTGTTTTCTCAGGATGGGTCATTACTTAAAACTGTTCTTGTTTTTAAAACTATAAGTCTCTTTCAAAGGACTGTTTTAGTTGAATCCTACAAATGGATACATAATGTTTCCACTGCTATTGATTTCAAAATAGAAGCTAATTTTCCTTGTGATTTCTTCATGAACCTATGGGTGATTTATAAATATGTAAATATTTCTTAATTTCCACATATTTGGGACAATGCTAGAATCCCTTTAATACTGTTTTCTAATTTCATTGTTGTTGGAGATCAAATTCTGCCAGATTTCAAATGGTAATTATTGGACTTTTATGCCCGGTACATGGTTTAACTTAATGAGTCTACCATTTGCACTTGAAAAGAAGGTTGGTATATGTAATGTTACATAAATGTCACTTACAATTTTGTTGGCTGATAGTTTTGTTTAAATATTTTATACCTTCTGTCCTTTTTGATGTCTTTTATTTGTTCTGATCAATGAGTCAAGAGAGTGGTTTTAAATATCCAACTATAATTGTGGATTTTTCTATCCCTTTTCATTTTTTGCTTTATGTAGTTGAATCTCTGTTAGTAGGTGCATATTCATTTAGATTTATTGTTTTCTTGCTATATTATCCTATATCACTGAAACACTAACATTATCAAATATCCTCTTGTTATCTTTAGTAATACTCCTTTTATTTTTTTGTAATGCTCTTTGTCTTAAGTCTTCTTTACTATATAGTCACACTAGCTTTATTCTTACTATTTGCGTGGAATATCCTTTTCATCATTTTATTTAACAACTCTCTGCATCTTTAGACAATGTCCTTTATAGACAAGATAATAGGTGGGTCTTCTTTGCTTTTTATCCATTTTGACATTCTCTGCTTTTAAACGAAATACGTAGTTTAGTTATATTTTAGGCAATCATTGATATGTATGATTTTATATCTATTTGATTCCTGTTGGTATTTTGGTTTTATTTTATTCCTCATTGATTAATTGGCTACATTTTATTCTAAGTTTTTAGCTATACTTCTTTGTAAGTTCTTACTGCTTGATTTCAAGATTAATATATATAATTATTATGATTTACTTAAAATTAGTGTATTTTACTTACTATACTATACTATAAAGTAAAAGTATTTTACTTTACTATACTATAGTTCTTTATACTATACTATAGAACTATAGTATAATTGTTTTGACATCTATCCATTTGGCAGTTAATGACATATTTTAATTCTACATCTAATATCTCTCATGATACAATATTATTATTTTTGTTTCTATCTTTTGCATTTAAAAATGAAAAATCGAGTTAATCTTTTTATTTTCACGTATACTCATATTTCTAGTGCTCTTGTTTCTTTCCTGTGGATCTGAATTTCAGCCTGACATCACTTCCCCTAGCCTGAAGAGATTTCTTTACCTTTTCTTGTGGTTTAGGTCTACTGAGAACTGGTTTTCTGTTTTTGTTTTAAAATGGTCTCATTTTTGAAGGTTATTTCTGCTGCGTATACATATGTGAGTTTACACATTTTTTTTCAGCACTTTAGAGCTGTTATTACATTGGTTTTCTTCACCTCCATCATTTGGATGACAAATACCATTCATTTCTATATTCTGTTGCAAGTAATATCTTTTATCTTCTCAGGTTTTAAAATTTTATCTTAAAAGATAAAAGAAAATATGTGCCTGTGTCATAGGTTTTTTTGTTTTCATTGTTTGAAGCTTGATGAGTTTCTTAAATCTGAAGGTTGATGTTTTTATTGAACTTTCTATGTTCTTAGTCATTATTTTCTCAGAAGGTGGTTTCTATTATCTCACTTGGTCTTTCTGGGACAACAATGAAATATGTCAAACTGCTTGTTATTGTCCCACAAACCACAGAGTCTTTGTTTATTGTCATCAATCCTCTTACCTCTATTCAACATATTGAATAATTTTTAGTGATCTGTCATCTAGTTTATTGACTCTGTAATATGCAGTCTTTTATCCTCTCTTAACCTTTTTAGTTAATTTTTACATCCATTTAATTTTTTATAGTTTCCATTTCTCTGCTGATAGTTCCTTTCTGTTATCTCATTATGTCTTTTACTTTAACTCTTTGACAGTAATAGCTATTAAGCCCCTTTCTACTAATTCTAACCTCTATGTCATCTGGGAGTCTGTTTCTATTGACTCTTTTCCCTCTTTAATGTAAAGTTTATTTTTTAGAGCTATTTTAGGATTACAGAAAAATTAGGCAGTATAGAGAGTTTCCATAGATTTGTGCCCCATACATTCCCAACCTCCCTCACTATGAATATCTTGCATCAAAGTGTGAAGTTTGTTGCAGTTGATGGACCTGCGTTCACACAGCACTGTCACCTGAAGTTCATTAGAGTTCATTTCTGGCATTCTACTTTTTGGGAATTTGAACAAATGTATAATGACATGTATCTATTACTGTAGTGTTATACTGGGTAGTTTCAGAGCCCTAAAAATCCTCAGTGTTCCTTCTATTCATCCTTTCCCCAATCCCAACCCCTTGCAATCACTAAACATTTTTACTATCTCTGTGGTCTTGATTTTTTTCATAATGTCATATAGTTGGAGTTAGATAGTATATAGTCTTTTCAGATTGGTTTCTTTCATTTAGTAATATGCATTTAAGTTTCCTCCGTATGTTTTCATGGCTTGATAATTCATTTCTTTTTGGAGATGCATATTTCATTGTTTTGATGTACCATAATTTGTCCAATGAGCTACTGAAGAGCATCTTGATTGCTTCTACAAGTTATAAATGAAAGTGTTAGAAACATTTATGGAATTATAAATGAAACTGTTAGAAACATTTATGGAAAGTCTTTCATGTGGACATAAGTTTTCATTTCATTTGAGTAAATACCAAGGAACACAATTGCTAGATCATATGGTATGAGTATGTTTAGGTTTGTAAGAAACCACCAAAATGTATTCCAAAGTAGCTATACAATTTTGCAGTCCCACCAGCAATAAACAAGAGTATCTGAATCTGTTGCTCTATATTCTTGATAGCATTTGAGATGTCTTCGTGTGGATTGTGGCCATTCAGATAGGTTTGTAGTGGTATTTCATTATTGTTTTAATGTCTATTTTCCTTATGACTTACAATGTGGAGCATCTTCTATGCTTATTTGCTCTCTGTATATCTTTTTGATGAGTTGTCTGTTAAGGTTTTGGTCAATTTTTTAAATTAGATTTTTATTTTCTTACTATTTGAAAAATTCTTGGTATATTTTGGATAGTCTTTTATCAGATGTGTTTTCACAAATATTTTTCCCTTATATGTGACTTCTCATTCTCATTCAAATTCATTTGGGATTTTCCTTTGCAGAGAAGTATAAATTTTAATTTAAACTTAGTAATTCTTTGATGGAATTCTTTCATGGAATATGCCTTTGGTGTTGTATATGAAAAAGTCATTGCTAAATCCAAGTTTATCTAGATTTTCTCCTATGTTATCTTATAGAAGTTGGGGCACCTGGGTGGCTCAGTCAGTTAGGCATCCAACTTCACCTCAGGTCATGACCTCATGGCTGGTGAGTTTGAGCCCCGTGCCAGACTCTGTGCTGACAACTCAGAGCCTGGAGCCTGCTTTAGATTCTATGTCTCCCTCTCTCTCTGCCTTTTCCCCACTCATACTCTCTCTCACTCTCTTTCTCTCTCAAATACAAATGAACATTAAAAAAAGTTTTATAGCTTTGCAATTTACAATGAGGTCTGTGATCGATTTTGAGCTCCTTTTTCTGAAATGTCTAAGGTCTTTGTCTAAACTGATAATTTTCCTCTGCCCTTACCTCCCTCCCTCCCTCCCTCCCTTCCACATGCGAATATACAGTTGTTACACCAACGTGTGTTCAGTAGTATCTTGGGAGTCATGGGTGGTTGAACATCCCACTCTTGATTTCCACTCACAGTGGTGAGATCAAGCCCTGCATTGGGCTCTGCACTGAGTTTGGTTTTTCTCATTAGAGTTTTGTAGTATTCCTTACATAGATCTTGTATATATTTTTTAAATTTATACCTCAATATTTAATTTTTTAGGGTGCTAATGTAAATATTACTGTTTAATTCTAGATTCCACTTGTTCATTGTTGGTATATAGGAAAGCGAGTGAGTTTTGCTTATTAATCCTTTATCCTGAAAATTTGCTGTAATCCCTTAATTCCCACAGGGCTTTTTTCTTAATTCTTTGGTATTTCCTACATGTATTATCAATGTTGTCAATAATAAAGATAGTTTTATTTCTTCATTTCTTATCTGCCTTTTATTTCTTGTTCTTGTCTGATTATATTACCATTTCAAGTCCAATGTTGAAATGGAGTAATGAGAGGGGTATCCTTGCTGGGGCTTCATGTGAATAGGAAACCTTCTATTTTCTTACCATTAAGTGTATGTTAACTGTAGGGTTTTTTTGTACATGTTATTGTTGAAGTTGAGGAAGTTCTCTTCTTCTTTTCTTTTAAATTTTTTTTTTTTAATTTCTAGGAGAGAGAGAGACAGCGCGAGGAGGGGAGGGTCAGAGAGAGAGGGAGTCACAGACTGAAACAGGCTCCAGGCTCTGAGCTGGCAGTCAGCACAGAGCCCGACGCGGGGCTCGAACCTACGAACCGCGAGATCATGACCTAAGCGAAAGTCGGACGCTTAACCGACTAAGCCACCCAGGCGCCCCGAGGAAGTTCTCTTCTATACTTAGTTTGCAGAGAGTTTTTATAATGGGTATTGGATTTAGTCATATGCTATTTCTGTGTCTATTGATAGTATCATGCAGTTTTTCTTTAGCCTGTTGATATGAAGGATTACATTAATTGATATTTTAATTTTGAGCCAGGCTTACATACATGGGATAATTCTCACTTGGTGGTGATGTATAATTTTTTTTTTTTTACAAATAGTTTATTGTCAAATTAGTTTCCACATAACACTCAGTGCTCATCCCCACAAGTGTCCTCCTCCATGCCCATCCCCTCCCCCCCACATCCATCAGTCCTCAGTTTTTGTCAGCATTCAAGAGTCTCTCATGGTTTGCCTCTCTCCCTTTCCCCCACCATTTCCGCCCTTCTTCTCCCCCTTGTTCCTCCGTCAAGTTCCTCCTAATCCTCCTATACGTGCAAACATATG
>NW_024081083.1:406788-499095 GCF_003009895.1 Hyaena hyaena | reverse complement strand
GAGGTTTTTCTGTTTCGGACTCTCTCCTTTTCCCCTCTCACTCCCCGTAGAGGGTAGAGGGGGATCGCCTCCCACCCTGGAGTCTCCGATCCCGGCCCGATTTTATCTTCCCCGGTTCGCACTCACATTAGAAGGCTCTCTCAGTGGATTCTGCGTCTTTTTTCTCCCAATCTCTTAGGTTTTTTAAGGTTTCCAATGTCTTCAGATCTTTTCTGTGTGATGTATGGGCGCGAGTGCAAGTACGGAGCTCCTTACTTCTCCGCCATCTTGCCCTCTCCCTCGGTGATGTATAATTTTTTAACACATTGTTGGATTTGATTTACCAATATTTGGTTGAGGATATTTACATTTATGTTTATTAGAAATAATGGTCTATAGTTTTCTTAGTTTTCTTTTGGTGTCTTTGTCAGGTTTGGTATTAGGATAATGCTGGGCTTAGAGAATGACTTAGGAAATATTCCCTCTGCTTCAGTCTCTAAAAGAGACTATAAAGATTTGGTATAATTTCTTAAATATTTTGTGGATTTCACCAGTGAAGCCATCTGAGCCAAGCGCTTTCTCTTTTGGAAAGTTATTATGGATTCAATTTCATTAATTGATACAAGCCTATTTATATTGTCTGTTTTTTCTTGTGTCGGTTTTGGCAGATTTTACTTTTCAGGTGGTCCATTTCATCTAGGTTACTAAATTTGTGTACATAGACTTGCTGACAGTATCTTTTTAGTATCATTGAGATCTGTAGTGATGGCCCTTCTTTCATTTTCGATTTTAATAATTTGTGTCATCTCTTTCTTTCTTAAGCTAGCTGTAGGCTTATCAATTTTACTGATTTTTTTTTAAAAACTGGATTTTGGTTTCATTGATATTTTTCCCCTAATGAGTTTTTGTTTTCAATGTGGTAGACTTCTGTAATTTTTATTAGTTATTCTTCTTTTACTTTGGATTTAATTAGTTCTTCTTTTGTTAGTTTCCTAAGATAGATGGCTTAGATAATGATTTTAGATCTTGTCTTTTTCCATACATGCATTCAGTGTCATAACTTTCCCACTAAACATAGCTTTCACTGAATTCCACAAATGTTGATAAGTAGTATTTTTATTATCATAGTTTAGGTTTTAAAATATCTCCTGAAATTTCTTCTTGACCCATGTTTTATTTAGAAGTGTGTTTTTTAGTCTCCAAGTATTTGGAGATTTTCCAACTATCTTTTTTGTTAATAATTTCTGGTTGAATTGTGCTCTGAAAGTAGACATAGTATAGTTCCTATTCTTTCAAAGTTGTGAAAGTGTTTTTATGGCCCAGAATGTGGTTTATCTTGGTGAAATTTGAGCTTGAGAAGAAGGTATATTTGGCCTATTTTTGGGTGGAGCGGTATATTTATGACAGTTACATCCAGTTGATTGATCATGCTGTTAAGTTCAACTATGTCCTTACGGATTTTCTGCCCACTGGATTTGTCTATTTGGGATTGAGTGGTATTGAAGTCTCCAACTATCATAGTGGACTCATTTATTTTTCCTTGCAATTCTATCAGGTTTTGCCTCTTGTATTTTGACACTCATGTATTTTGACACTTACCCATGAAAGACTGATAAGTCCTCTTGGAGAATTGACCCTTTATGATTATATAATGCCATCTTTATCCCACATAACTTGCCTTCCTTTGAAGTCTGCTGTCTCAAATTAATATAGCTCCTCATGCTGTCTTTTAATTAGTGTTACCATAGTATGTATTTTTCCACTCCTACTTTTAATCTATATGTATCTTTATATTTGAAACGGATTTCTTAGAGATGGCATGCAGTTAGGTCTTATTATTTGATCCACCCAATAATCTGTCTTTTAATTGGTGTATTTATACCATTGGTATTTGAGGTGATTGTGGGTATTGTTGCATAATGTGCTGACTGAAAGGAACATTTGTAAATAGGCTTTTAGTAATTATATTGTCCAATGACAGTGTCTAGGGTTTTTAGGGAATCTATGGCCTTGGGCTGTAGACTCCTCAAGTGCCTCTCGGTCTTTTCCCAGGCTTAAGTGGAACCAAATGACTAGAGAGGGTGCTGGAGCTTGGTAATTCCCTTCCTCTGTGTGGAAGGTAGAGGGATTTTCTTAGCATATTTTCATGAACATGTGTAGAAGCCTAGAGCCAGCTGGAGTTGAGTGTTTTCTCCCCCTAGGTTAGTTAGCCTCTGATAAAACTCCAACTGGTTCTGCTCTGGTAAGATAGTTTATTTTAAGGGAAGGTCTTATTAAGAGTTATGAAAAAAACTCTGGCATATTTAAAAATGGCTCCCATCCATTCTTTTACCAGAAACCCAAGAAGATTTTTCTTCAATATTTACTGTGAAAACCTGGCAGGGTTGCAGGATATAAAACTCAATGCAGGAGCCCTCCCCCAACCCCCAATTAAAAAAAAAAAATAGTCCTCAGACTTGTCTACCCTGAGTCACTGCAAATTCATCAATTATAGTTCAGTATTTCCTACCTCAGCACGGGGTCCCATGGAGATTTCTACTTGTGGGTATTCTGCTCTAATAAGACGTGATTCTGTATATCCATGTTTGTCTGTCCTATATTCAGGACAGCACTTTGTCCTGTGACCTCAGTTTTGTGATGCATCTGAGAAGAGTTGTTGATTTTTCAGACTTCTCAGCTTTTTACTTGGTAGGATGGAGTAGAGACTCATAGGTTCTCTGCATGCTAGCCTGGAAACAGGAAGTCCTCTGTTGACTATTTTATTTCTTAACTTTTGGTTTTCTTTTCTTTTCTCTTCCTATGTAGTCGTTTTTTTTTATTCCAAGCTGGAAATTATAATCCTACATTGAAAGGAGAGATGTTGAGTTTTCTGCATACAGGCAGTCAAATTCCTAGCAGATCTTCTTGGACTTTTTAGGTGTTGTTTTGTGATAGGCTTGTGTGTGTCCATTTGGGTTTTGCTCTTAATTGTAAATACCAGTCCTACAGTAGACTGTGGTCATTACTTGCATGACCTTTTGTGGTCTCAGAAGAGCATCTAACATGGCCAGGGAGTTCTTTCTATTCTGATATGCCCCAAACTTGAACATGTTCTTGCACTGCATAACATCAGGAGACTTTGCTTGGGCTGTACTTCTTGTCTCATGGTCCAGAAAGGGATCCAAAGCAGGAAGACAAGGTAACAAGGTGTTCACCTCACGTATTTTTCTCTTGTCAGAGATCACAGCTCTGAGCTGCCTGTTGTTGGATACCTAAGAACAGTCGCCTCATAGACTTTGGTTCTGGGCTTGTTCAGTGGGAAGGTATGGTTGATACTTTCTGTTCTGTCTTAGCTGAATGCCAAAGACTAACATATTAGCTTTACCCTGCCTTAAAGCCTGTTACAAAGGCATCTCTATGTGTTCTCCCAAACATCATCACTTTCGTTTTTGTGTGTGTTGATATTATCTCATATTTATTACTCTGGGTAACTTTGCTGTGTTAGGACACATTCTTTTGGGCTCTGATTGGGACAGCATTAAATTTAGGCTTAATTTAGGGATAACCCACATTTTTTCCCAATGTACTGTAAATTGTATTTAAGAAAAAGCATATCTTTACATTGAATCAAATTTCCTTTTATGTTCCTTATTACTTTTAATAATTGTGCAAACATAAGTTCTACACCTATAAGTTCATTATAAAATGTATTATTTTTGTTGCTATTGTGGATAGGCCTTACTATATTTGGTAAATCTCCATTATCTGTATGAAATAAGTAGTTTTTGTATTTTAACTATAATTATTTTGATTTCTCATTTTTTCTCTAGTTTTCTAGCTGATCATCTTGTATTTTCTCCCTTAACCATCTGGGTACAAATAATACTTTTTACTCCACATTTCGAATATACTTAAACTTATTTATTGATATTGCCTAATTATAGTAGAGAGTATTTCCAGAATATTGTTATCTAAAAGCATTCTTGGGGAGCCTGGGTGGCTCGGTCAGTAAAGTGCCCGACTTCAGCTCAGGTCATGATTTTAAGGTTCTCGAGTTGCATCAAGCCCTCTGCCATCAGCACGGAGCCTGCTTTCGATCTTTTGTACTTCTCTGTCTCTGCACCTCCCATGCTATGCGCTGTCTGTCTCTTTCAAAAATAAAATAAACATTAAAAAATTTAAAAACATTGGTGACATTAAGAATGCTTTTAATGTTTTTGTTTTATTTTTTATTTTTGAGAGTGAGCAAGCATGAGTGGCAAAGGGGCAGAGAGAGAGGGAGACACAGAATCCGAAACAGCTCCAGGCTCTGAGCTGTCAGCACAGAGCCCGATGGGGGCCTCAAACTCATGAATCATGAAATCATGACCTGAGCTAAAGGTGGATGCTTAACTGACTAAGCCACTCAGGTGCCCCCTGATTACTGTCACCAAATTTAATGGTATTTCAAATATAAGTATATCAAGTTATATATAACTTAAATCATTAAGTTATGTATATATATCCTGTCCATTTTTTAAGTTAAAATTTGATATCTAGTATTTCTTTGGTCTCCATAAATATTCTCTAGTTTTTCTTCATTGAATTATTAATTTGGTGATTAATATATTTAGACTTTCTAATGCTTCACCTCCCTTACATTTTTAGTAAACCTCACTAGATTAAGCTGGCTTTTTTTAAATTGCTGTCTTTATGCTTTATTTGCTAAATATTTATTCCTAAGTAAATGTTTGACCAAAAATATACAAGCCAGTTTAATTTGTTACTGTTTTGTTTGTTAACTTTTTAAGTTTTTCGATTAATGATAGCCTGATTTATTTTCTGAGGAAGTTAAAATGACATGGGCAGTTTTTTTTCTTTTGGTATATTGACAGAAATCAACTTGGGCTTACTTGGTGGTGGTGGTGGTGGTGGTAAGAAATGGAGAAGGTGACTCTTTGACAGCTTGAAATTTTCCCTTTGTTTAATATTGTTTCAGCTTTTTAATCTTTTTGAAGTAAGTTTTTAAAATCCATGATTTTCTTAAAATGATTCATTTCATCCAAGATTTGAATACGTTAGCATATGCTTATGCAATATATTACCTTGTGGTACAATGTTTACTATTTTTTTAAAGGAAAGAAGTAAATGATGTTTGATGTAGGCAAAAAAAATCAAAATAAAGGCTATAGGGGATCATGTAGATACTAATTCTTAATCTCATGGTCTAGAAATGACCTCTTGATATTTTAGGCATATTTATTTCCAAATTTCATTCTTTAAAGTTTGTCCTATTTACCTGTGTAGTTTGTGCTGCTTTTAGGAAGGGGGTGATGAGTTGATTGAACAGAGATCATTAGCTTTCCTTTTTCTGGTGTTCGGAGAGCTAGAGATGGTTGTGAGAGTGTTTAGATCGAACCCACAGCAGTGGGAGCCCAGGAAAATAGAAAATAGGGCTCTGCACATGGGTTGGAGAAATAGATAGACAGTGGGGATTTTTAAATCTAAGAAAGCGAGCTTAGAGATAAGATCTTGTTTAGGGAAAAAGTCTCCATTGTACAGGATATAAAAGCAAGGCAAATGAACTCAAGAGGTAAAACCACTGTATTACAAAGAGGTGAGGCATTGTTGAAAGGTGTATAAATTCTGATGGAGAAAGAGTTAGTACATGTTCAGAGTTGATTCACACGGAAGAGTCAGATTCTTTGGCTTTATCATAGTGGGTTTTGGGTTTTGTACATGTGACAGAGCTCCTTTTGTTGAAATTTTCCAAGTAAATACATTTAGGTAATCCTGGAGATTAAGTCAGATTTGGGACTTGGAGTCACTTGCCTATTTTTAGCTCTTGGATTTATAGCATCTTTCTATTTCCAAGTGCAGGGTCAAGTGCCTTCATAGACTCCCATTTGCTCTTTTAATGACTTCAGCTGGATTTCCATTTCTTGAGTTTGATACATTTTCTTTAACATATTGAGGGGCAGTGAGATGACGTACTGAGGAGGGAGAAGCAAATGTGTGATCATCACCAGTGACTATACTAGCTAAAGCTCAGAGGAAACAGGATTGGCAAAGACGTTTCCCTTAGTTTCTTCAAGCCCTGATTCTTCCTCAACGACTAAGGATACTTAGTCCTTTGTCTTAGGATTTGAGCTTCAACTTCCATAAAGAGTCTGAACTAAATTTCTATGCTGTAACTATTTATCTAGTACCTTCTATGTTTGGGCTGCACCTGCACTTGCAGTTGGTGCAAGAATAATAAATGAGACAAAAATCCCTGTGCTTAAGGGGAAAGAAGAGTCCACTGGGGGCTTTAGCATTCATAATTTACTAATACTCGAGGACAGGAAAAGACAGTCTCCATTTCAGCAAATATCAACATAATACATGTTCTTCAGAAGACAGGGAAGTACAGAGAATTATAAAGAAAATGGGAAAACCCTAAAAATATGCCACATTGAAATAACTGCTTTTACCACGAGGTAATCATCATTCCATGAATCTCTCTATGAATACAGAAAATAGAAAGTAAGATTGGAAGATAGAGGCAGAAAATTACATAGGCCCAAGTAGTGTGAAAATGTATCTTTTAATTGTTAAAAATAAAGTCACTGAACTTTATTTGAATGTAAATGAAAAATATAACACTAAAATGATAGCAAAGGAATTGATGAAACTTGATTTTTTTTTCCCATTGCAAATGGCTGTGGCATTTGAGCAGATCCAGCTAGGGATCAGATACAAGATTCTATAAGTCCAGAAATTTGAGTCATTTTTTTTCACCCTTTGTATGTTTCAGATTTAGTTAGGAATTGTTGATGGTTTTATTATAAAATAGATTATTTCATTACGAAACCTTTTCTGTTTTGTTGTACCTTCTCTTTCTCTACTCCTAACTTGATTTATTTTGTAATTATACGCCAAGGTGCTCCCCCCCTTCCCGAATAACAATTTCCTCAGGTCTTTAGTCTTAGTTTTCTATTGAATGCTCCCTGAAATCTATATTGATGCTAATCTATATAGAATGCCATATTGGTGGTCATTATCAGTCCTTTTACAATTTCCGATTTGTTTTGACTTCTCTCTTGAATGAGTGGATACAATATCCATAGAAAATCCAAAAAGCATTAGAGAGCTCTCAGGCAGCCAAGACCTGTAGAGCAAGACTCTAGATAGAAAGAGTTGCAGAAAAGGAAGACCTCTACTCAGTAGTTTTCCTGTTGAGGCATTTGCTAATTTCTCAAGGTGCAGGAGGTGAGAGGCTAAGTTGAATTAAATTTTGGTACTCTCACTCTCCCAAGAGGGGGGATCCCATAAACTGAGGAGCATAACCCGATAAAGAAGAGGAACCCTCATAAGCACTCCCAGTCATTGTTAAGATACCTGAAGAGCTACACGCTAGAAATGAAGCCAGAGGGCAAAAGATGTGATGCAGCCTAGGTTAGCCCAGTCTGTGATTATATGAAAATAGAAGGTTCCATTTCATCTGCTCAGGAGAGGGTGAGCTCAGTTGGAAGCGAGATAATTTCTAGAGCTCTTCTTTTTCATTTGTATTTCATGTGTCTTTCTTTTGTAATGTTAATCTGTTAATCAAAAATTGCCACATGCACCAAAACCCTAGAAAACAAATTCTAAAAGTAGGTTTATAGATGTCCCAGATAATAGAATTCTCCAGCACAGATACTATCATAACTGTGATTAATACGTTCAGAAAAAATACATGACGAGATGGAGAATGTATTAAAAAAGGAAAAGAATATATTTTAAAAATCAAATGGAAAGTCTAACACTAAAAATGTCTCAATGAAAGGAACAATCTATAATCTTGAAATCTGAGATCTGAATCAATCCTCTCCTGTATTTAATGGAAATCCCTTTTATTCCTCGTTTTAAACCTATTTCCTTTCTTTTTTTCAGAGTGGTCATTCTCACCCTTCTTTATGGAAAAGAATATAAGTATTCTTGAGTGTATCTTAAGCATATTACATTTGTAATATGTGATCCATAGTACCAAGTATATTACATTTGTGAAAGTTCATTCTGTTACAGCAGAAAATTAAAAATTTTGCATGATGTGATTGAACATATGGTTGAGAGATATTTTCTTTAAAAACTGTGTTTAACAATCTTGAAATAAATGCTAACATTTGGGAGCCTTTGCTTCTCCAAAAAAAAAAAGGGGCTATTTTTCATTCGAGCAATTATATAATTTGAATATAAATATCACTAAGGTGGCACAGTACCACATTTAGGAAAATGGCAAAGAACTGGGAAGTAGGAATTCTCAGCTTGTTGAAGATCATATTCAGTTCTTTCTGGCATCTGATGAATTGTTATTTGTAAAGACAAATAGAGGTGATACCCCTGGAGCATCTGACTGTTGATCATGTGATTTCTATGGTCATCATCCAAAAGTTTCATTGACTACCTATCTGTAATTCACTTAGTCAACATTTACTGAGTATTGACTCTGATACTGTCTTTGTTTTTTGAAAAATTTGAAATCTAGTGGTAGAGACAAACCTTTTTAAGTTAAAAGTGGACAACAAAGGTGTTAAGTGTGACAATGAGCAGGAATGCCTCATCTTCCTGAAGCTGAGTGTGAATGAGGGGAAGGAGTCTTCAGAGAAGTGTTCAAAGTGGAGGAAAGGTTGAAGGAGTCTAACAGCAGTCCCCCAAGCAGAAAAGAGCATGTGTAAAGAACAGAGCAATGGTGGCTTTGTTTCAGTCTTTGCAAAGAATGCTAGATACAGTCACTCCTCCCTTCATGACCCTGTAAGGGTCTCTCACAGAGTCCCTCAGGTTTCTCTAAACTTGGCCTGCACGTGTTTTGTAAAGATGGGGGTCATGTCCCCATTTGGGGACCAACTGAGCTCTGTCCTCTACAGCTGTTCCTTCCGTTATCTGGTCATAGAGTCTGTGCATAGACCTCTCTTAATATTCCCAGAGACGGTTTTCCCATGAAGCTCAACTCAGGGATGATGCAGTTTTGGGGGGACAGAGCTTTCCTCCCACCTCCATGATCCCCAGCCCTGAACTGGGGATTCCTAGAAGTTAGGAAGACATGATGGAAAAACTGCAGACGGGGAAAAATATTTGGGTGGTACAAACACAAGAATGTCTACTCTCAAACTTCAGAAACACTGAAAGGCTTAGGAAACCAGATTTCCAGAATTTCCATTATGGTAGCTCTGAAGCAAGGCTGATAGTCTGTTCCTAGGTAACACTGATGCTGTTGGTTCAGGGAGCACATTGCCTTAGACAAAGCAAGTTTTCCTTGCCTTGTAAAAACAAGAGACTGGATTAAAAAAAAACACACACACACAATAATACTCGGATGGTCCATCTAGACAGATGTGAAATCTTTGGTAATGCCTAAAATGTAGTTGATATTCAGCCAGATTATAGCTTAATTTGGTAAAGTAAGGTATTAGAGAAGGGTAAGCCTTGAGCATTCTTGATAGATGGGATATAAAATGGCTCCAAATTCAGCTTTCAAACTTAAAACCATCTTAAAAGTGAAGACAATGAAGGTTACTTGGCAAAGGAAAAAATAACCCAAATAGACTTGAAAATATAATAGTTCTAGTTGAATTTTTCTCCTATGTTCACTATATTCTTAATACACAAACATTTAGAAACAAACTCTCATACGATCAGTAGCTATGGCCATGTTTGAATGGCTAATCTCCCTCAGCCAAGCCCATAAGAAACAAATAATGATGCATTTATGTAATATATGTGTCTCTGGTTCTCAGCTTTTGCTCAACCCTGGATGCACCTGAGGGAATCTGGATTGAATGCATCTGTGGTCCAGGCATTAGTATTCTTTTTATAGCTCCGCAGGTCATTCTCAAGTGTACTGAGGGTTGAGACTGACTGGTGTAGTCATTGAACTAGGGGTAACCTATATTTTATGAATGGAGATCTCACTAATTGTTTTGCCATGAAGCTCCCATCAGCTAATGTCTGTATGAGGGTTTTACATTTCACATATGTCTCCATGAACCCAAATTCCCCAACTTTGGTAAACACCACTTTGAAATAATGCTGTGCTCCATTGATTGCCAGTTGGTACAGAAATCATATTTATCTTTCTAATGAGTTTTGTTACATATGCAGATGAGGAACAAATTTTTTAAATGCCAAGTCAAGGCAACGAGGAAAGCAGACCGAGCCTGTTCCAGCAACGTGACAAAAATGATGGAAGTTTTCAGAAACTTGCTGGCAGCAAATCCACGGCCAAAGAGCCACAGATCATGTTAACGCCTTGTTGGCTGTCATCCTGTAAGTTAAATTGAAGGGAGCTTTTGATTAAGGGTACAGTCCAACCTAGATCAAAGTGGAAATGACTCTTGACACTCGGGTTCTGTTTAAGAGAAAGAGAAGTTAGGTCAGTCACTCAGAGACTTGGCTGACCACCTAGAAGGATGTAAATGACTTCGTAAAAGAGCTTCCCATATGGAATCGTAAGGATTACATGAAAAATCTCACCAGTTAATGGTTTATGTTCATTGCTAAATTCAGGATATATTTTGCTCAGTACCACAGACTGAGCTAATACAAGTAGAGGGTATCCAATTAAATGTAAACGTAATCTAGATGACAAACAATTTTTAATACAGTTAAATGTTTAATATGGCAAGAGGCTTACTTATACTAAAAAGCTATTCATTTTTTAGTTTGAAATGCATATTTAACTGGGCATTCTGCATTTTAGCTTGCCAGTTTAATTTTTTTTAATGTTTATTTATTTTTTAGAGAGCACGAATAGGGGAGGGGTAGGGAGTGAGGGAGACAGGATCTGAAGCACGCTCCAGGCTCTGAGCTGTCAGTGCAGAGCCTGATGCTGGACTCGAACCCACAAACCAGGAGATCATGACCTGAGCTGAAGTCAGATGCTTAACCAACTGAGTCACCCAGGTGCCCCCTTATCTTGCCAGTTTAAATCTTACTCCATCCTCCAGGGGGTTTTGGGTAGGACTGAGTAACAAGGACTCTCCTGAAACTCCTATGTTGGAAACATTACCTCTGACCTTCATGTACCTCTTCTTCCCCTTGTAAGTTATTTCTGCGAACAACTGCTTGACTATTGTAAAGTTAGGAAAATAATAGGAAAGGGGAGTTAGGCACACCCTGTACATCCAACAAACAGAGCTAAGTAGAAATCTCTTTGTAACTGACCAGTAAGTTTGTCCTCCATATAGATCAAGCTTTCCTAAAACTTGACCTTCCCCTTCCCTTTTTCAACCTAGTTCCCATGATTCCCCTTTGAAGCCTCACTGTCACCAGTGTTCTCAAATCATTCATTCTCATGGTCCATCTAATCCAGGACTCTGCCTGGGAAAGGGAAAGAGTTGGAATATTAGAATGACCTGGGGAACTTCGTCTAAGTAGACATGCCTGCTCTCCTTTGCTGCCTCCCTGCAGAAAAGCCCTGGTCTGGAGTCCGTGCATGTGAGCAAGCCAGGCTGCTCCTCTCAAATCTTCATAGGGAGAAAAAAAAAAAATCTATGACTGATTTGCTTTTTTCGCAGTTGTAATTTGCAAGAAGGTGAAAACAATTCTACCAGGAAATCTGTAGTTCTCTGGTGTTCCTTCTTGGCTCTCATTACTTCTACTAAAAGGGAATTACATTGTGCACTTGAAAATAATACATTGTTTTGTGTCCATTAAAAAGGTGTGTGTATGGGGGGGGTAGTTTTGCCTTCTGTTATCTGAATGGCTACACTTGGCTGTATTCAGAGTACTTGGCCCAGATGACATGACACTCCCAGCCATCCAGGGGCTGGCTGAGTATCCCTCCTAAGTGTGGGGTTACTGGTGCCTGTGCAGGTGGTCCCCCAGACCAAGTAGTGCAGTGAAGCAGGTTGAAAGTACTTGTAATGCCTGTTAACTGGTTCAAAATCATGGCCACGAGATACAAATTGGAGACTCTACCTCGACAAGCCTATTGTGGAACAAGCTCAGACTACCACGTGTTTAGCTCTGGGCACAGATTTAAAATGAAAATATACATTGCAGGTTGCTCCTTGTTTTATTGCCAGGATCTTCCCCCCCCCCCCCCCCCAGAACAGTAGAAGTATTTGGTAAATATTGAAGGGGTCCAGCATTCTAAAAAATAAGTTGCGTTTAAAACCACCTGTTTTCTTGGAGATCTTACATACGTGGAGTTATCACACGTAGCTATGCCTGTCTCATGACGTGAACACTGATTGACTCCTAGTTGAGCAAAATGCGGTTTGAAGCTCACAAAAATGACATTCGGTGGTACTTGTCAGACAAGCTCATGGATTAGGTAGAAACACTTGGTTTGAACGCACAGTGTTCTCCTGGGAGGAGCCAAAGAAATGATTGATAGCACTGTCGTGTTTCAGTCGCGGAGTTGGTCATTTGGACGTAGATAAACTTCTCAGGAATTCCTAAGCGGTAGTTTGCAAGGCCCGGGGAGGACGGTGTAGAGCCGGGAGTGGCCTTCACGAGTCCTAGGGAACAGGGAAGTTTAGCGGAACCATTCAGCGAGGTCTTCCAGCACCTTGGACTTGCCCTCTTCGGAAAGCGGGCTTCTGTCTGGTGTTTGCTGACACAAGGCCAAAAACACCTCATTATTGCGGTGTGATTGAGGTCATGCCCTCGAGTCCCTTAATTCGTGTCCCCGGTTGGAACTGAAGGGAAAACATCGCGAGTGAGTTGTCTTGAGGAAGAAGCCCGTTTCAGCTCTGCATCTCGCAGAGCCTGCGACCGCCAGGCCTGCGTGCCAAGGTCATTGCCTGCGGCTGCTCGCACCCGCCCGGTGCTAATAATGCTGCCACCGGAGGGCAGAGCTTGCCCTCCAGGTGTGTTACAGCATCTCTGATGGAAACAGCAGCCCCGTACTAGGAGGGTTGGGTCCCCGCAGGTGGGGCTGGCGGAGGGGCCTCCAGGCGCTGACGCTGTATGTGAAGATGAACGGATAGCTTGCGGGGGAAAAGACGTGGAAGAAGTTAGGTCACATATGGGCTCGGAGTTTCCCCGAACAGTTTTGCAAAGCCTTGTGAGCACTTCTGTAGCTCAGTGGTCCTTGTGCCCAACAGGATACAAATGAGCCCTCCCCAAGGGCGCAAGGACGTTCACGGTTGGTGCTGGGTGCGCAAGATCATGGTGGAGAGGCTGCTGGGAAATCAGAAGCGAAGACAGTAAGCTGCACGTGTGTGCCTGTTTCTAAAATGGGTCCTGCCAAGAATGGATCTTTGAAAACTGATCCTGATCTTTGAAAAAAAAAAAGGTAGTATGGGAAGACATTTGAGTCTAATTTGCTTGAGGTAGGGAAGAGCAACACTGTGACAAGAAACATCAATGGAAGGAAGTTTCACTTAAGTACCTATTCATTCGGGAGTGGCTCCAAAGGCCTGTAAACTAGGGATTTAGGGCTATGAGTATAAAGTAGGACTCTCAGAACGCCTGGGTGGCACAGTCGATTAAGCGTCTGACTTCGGCTCAGGTCATGATCTCACGGTTCATAGGTTTGAGCTCCATGTTGGGTTCTGTGCTGACAGCTCGGAGCCTGGAGCCTGTTTCAGATTCTGTGTCTCCCTCTCTCTCTGACCCTCCCCTGCTCATGCTGTCTCCTCTCAGAAATAAATAAAAAATATTAAAAAAATAAAAGAACTCTAAATTCTTTATTTCCAGGGAAAGATTTCTCTTTTTCTCCTTATATATATTACCATTATCCATATCAACAACATTGGAAACTAAGAGAGAAGGAATCCCTTCTCTATGAGGGACAAATGTGTTAGTTTGTCAGAAGAAGGCAACATAGAGGTCATGCTATAATACTCAAGGCGTAGTATGGAACTCTTTAAAAAATTTTTTTTTAATGCTTATTTATTTTTGTGGAAGAGAGAGCATATGTGCATGAGCCAGGAAGAGGCAAAAAGAGAGGGAGACACAGAATCCGAAGCAGGTTTCAGGCTCCGAGCTGTCAGCACAGAGTCCAACTCGGAGCTCGAACCCACAAACCATGAGATCAGGACATGAGCCTAAGTTAGACGCCTAATGGACTAAGCCATTCAGGCACCTCTGGGTTTGATGTTTGAATGTCCAAACCATTCCCCTTGACGCGGACAGCAGGCATCGAAAACAGCTTTCAAGTCCCTAGTGAGGTGATAGGTGAATGATTTTAAGGGATTTCTTCCTTCTGGCAGAGTTGACTCTAATTTATCTTAACAGAAAGCTTCTGGCCTAATAAGTATGTCTTTCTTTTTTTGGTAAGGCTGAGGCTTAAAAGAGACAATGGTATTTCAACTCACTGCAGTTAGATTCCAAAATCTGGGCAAAAGGTCAAGGAATATATGGTACAGTTACACTTGAGTTTGGGAAAACAAAGTTTGAGTTAAGTTGGTTTCACCTTGGAAGTCATTTTCTCTGCATTGTATATACGCGCACATACTCTGCTGTGGTATGTGAACAGAAGATGGGTTTCATCTGCTTAAGTCCGTAGCCTTTGATGGACTGTTTGACCGCACTTGCCATCAAATTGACTTTCAGGATTGTGATAGCCATATCAGTCTCTCTTCCTGCCATTCGTTCCGTGTGCGTGGTGTGTGTGAGGGTGTGTACGTGTGTGCGTGGAGGGGTGGAGTAACTGAGTGTGTCAAGATGTCTTATACAAACCTCTGTCAGAGCTTGAAGGTGAGGAGGATAAAGACATGTCTGGAATGTCTTACACACCGTGGGAGCCACAAAGGGCCAGCCACAAAGAAGCCTCAGGATAGGGAGACAAAGGAAGTTGGTGTGAGAAGTCCCCTTGAGGGAGGAAAGAGTCTGGCACCAGGAATGGGGCATGTCATAATGAGAATGGCTTAGTGTGGTGGTATCAAGGACCAATTATTTTTCGGTCAGATCTGTCTTCTAGCCCAACTCTTTGTGGAGTCTTTTCTGATTCCTTTAGAGAGCAGAGTGGGGTCTTGTATTAGAAATTCTCAAAGAGACTGCACCCCAAATGGCACTGCCTTGATAACCCTCTACTAGGGGAAAACTTGAAAGACAGGAGGAGACAGAAGCTGTGACCATTTGGTGCCATGATGGCTAACCCAACAGCCAAAGTACCAGCAGGATAGGAATTTCTTAGAGGCACAGATGAGGCCTTGTCTGGGGACTCTGAGAAATGGGTGAGCGCATAAAGCACAAGAAATACGAATTATTAACTGTGCACATGACCACATCTGTACCCACAGGCTGGGGAGGCAGGGAGAAACTCCGTTTTCACCTCTATTACTGCACTTCACACAGAATTATAACTACTTGTTTACCCTCCTGCCTCCCCTCCTACCTAGGCTCTGAGGCCATGCAGTCCAGGGGCTCTATTGTATTCATCTGGGTTTTTCTGGAACCTGGCTTTTGTTCCCCCTAAGTAGTGGGTGCTCATTGACTGGTGGGGTGGGGTTTATTTTTTCTCATTTTTTTTCAGCCAAATGACTGATTTCTATGCTTTTATTTGTTGGTGATTCTAGAAAAATCTGTAGGACACAGAAACTTCATTGGGGGGCAGGGGGAGAAGAGAAGCCGGGGTCATGACTTGGCTTCCGAATTTGTAGCCTCTTCCTTCACAGGCTGTCACACAGGAATACAGAGCTTCCTGCCCGAGGGGAGACTGCTGAATTAGACTTTGGGGAAGGACCCTCCAACTTTCCCCTCAGATGAGAGCAGTTCTGTTTTTCTGCAGAGGTTGGACAAAAGAGAAAAGAGCATTTCAGCTGGGGGCTTTGAAAGGCCGACAATGAGCAAAGCACAAAGTGGGCCTCAGCTTATTGAGCCTCAGTGAATGCCCTGGCATTTCTAGACTGTAACCTATACATCTGCCCGACTGGGGGGAGGGGACGGGCGCGGGGGGGCCCCCCCGAGAGGAGGGATTATGGTTGCAAAAATAGAGGCAGTGTGAGAGAGGGATGTTCGCAGTGACCCCGCTCAGCCACTTAGACTGCTCTGCCACATTCCTCAGAACAAACAGCTATTAAAATCCGAGTGCACAAAGCCTGTAGCAGGCTTGGTAATGACAAGCACTGTCAGCACACTATAATTAACATGGGGTGGTATAATTTATAAGGAATGCACTGTACAGTTTAACGCCAACACAGAGCGGGGAATATCTGTTGTGAGCCTGCAGAATCAAAAGTGGCCTTATCCCTTGATGGCGAGCCTCTTGCCTTCCCAAGGCGCTTTAATTTATTTCGAAACTCACAAAAGCCTTTGTCACACTGAGTCAGTTCCACGCGAGGCACCAGGAAGCCTTGGAGGTGACCCTTCACCTCCCCTCCCCCTCCCATATTAATCAAGAAGGGAAGTCTCAGCAGACTGCCTTTACTGTACATAATTAAGCAGTTCTGAATGCTCAGTGAAGCTCCAATGGGATGGCATGGAGCCTGGTAATATGACAGTTAATGGGATGAGACCCCCACTTATTCTGTTTCTATAATAAGCAAGGTGTTGTGTGTGTGTGGTTTTTTGTTTTTTTTGCTTTCCAACTGAGGGCAGGAAGAGAAGGGCGCAGTCACAGAAGATGACAACAGTGACAACACGGGGTTCTTGGGCACCTCTGTCTGCCTTTTATGATTGTCTCCCCAAAGGAAAGTGCACCCTAACTGGAAGAAATTAGCTCTTAATTATCCGTGTTCCGTGGCTGTGATAAGCGAAGGCTTTTACTTCTGCAGAGCTGTGGATTGGGATGAGAGCCAGTCCCAGAAAATAGCTCTAATGGGAAGGTTTATACCTCTCTACTCTTCTCTCTGCCTCCTGCAAGCCTGGCAGCTAGCTGAAATACGGCTGCAATCCCACTTCTTTGGTGATGAGGATGTTTAAGAAAATGACGTGTTCCTTTGCTTTTAGGGGATGGCCCGCATAAGTAGGTGTCCTCAAGGACCAGTTGCTAGGGGTGTGGCTCTCCTCTGCTGAAACTCCCCGCCCCACCCCCTCTCCCCTCATCACTTCTCTTCTTTTCCCTTAAAGAAAGAGACAGGGTAAAATTACCTTTGAAGCAAGACAAGTGCAGTGACAGAAATCAATGGTTGTTTTTAGCTACAGCATCTTGGTTCACAAATTAAAAATGCCCGTTGGCTTTGCCAGGGAGCAACGTGGCACACAGCAAAACAAAACCAAGCTCTTGGTGCTGAAATGATCCCTCAGAAGCGAAAGCCTATCATACACTCCACTGCGAGGCATCCATGCGGCCCCATCCAGTCTTGTGTTAGGACACATCCCTGGGATACAGAACAAAACCCAGTGCCCTGATCCAGCAACCATCCGAGTGGCTACTCGGAGTCCCTTAAATGTGAGTGTACGAGATACACACGCTTAAGTGTGTCTGTAGAGAGATCCTGAAAAGGCTTGTCTTACCATCTGGGTTTCCAGAAAGGAAGCGGGGTGGTGGCCTGACAGACTAGGATTTGCAGAAAGGGGAGATGGGGACTTTGGGACTGTCTTTTGGGCTCCACTCGCCCCTCTGTGCTTCTTTTAGAAAGTGCTTGGATTTCTTGAAGAAGAAATGATAAAGCCTTTCAGTGATTGGAGCTTTCAAATGCAGCAAAGTCATCTGAAGGCCGCCTGATCAGCATCCAAAATTCTCTTGCTTTGGGGATTGTGTTCTAAGATTAGAGATAGCGGTTGGCTCCTGGCAGCGTTTTCTCCCAGTTTGGTCGGGAATGCAGGTGTTCTGCTCGAGAAACTGGGGCTGGAAGCCGTGAGGACGCCTCTGTTTTGGAAAGGTAACAATTTGGAGAACTGAAAACCTTCCCTTCCTTCCCATAAGGCTGAACAGAAGCCCTTTCATTCACATCCATCATATTTTATTTCAGATGCAGAAACCTTTTCATTTCAGAAATCTCAGCATATGTTATCTTGCTCCAAAACAGCAAACGGGGGCTTAAAATACATTCACGGATTTCAAATGCTTGCTTTCCAAACAATATATATATTTCCACTCATATGGCACGTATTTCAGCAATTTCATACTTTTTTTTCCCTTCTCCTTCATCTTCTGGTTGCTCTAAAGCATGCAAGCACGAAGCACATGTAGAGAGAATTTGAGAGCATTTTGTAATTCTCGAAAGGTTAATTGCACTATTTATAGACCCAACTGTAAAGCAAAAACCCTCCGTGTGACCCTAGAGGGTCCCCGTAGTAATAGCAACGTCCACGGAACCCTGACCAGTCGTGAATTACTGTCTGGATACAGAGAACACTGACAGTTCAATCACAGCACTGTTTCAATAGAGAACTCCATATATTTAAAGCGCTGATACTGTTTTCCCTCTAAATGACAGTCTTGACAGATGGGCCCAAAGCACTGCAGACGTTTGAACAAGGAAATAGAGAGGGAGCTGCTGGAAGCTGGGCTTCATGCAGCCAGCCGAGAATGATGAATAGAGTGTGATTGTGTCTGACAGGTAGTAATATAACTATTCATTCACCACAGAACACCTGGAGCACACTATATTAAATGGTACAAGATGGAGAGATTCTGTGACAAGAATAGGAAGCGTGAATCCCAGGCTGAGTTGAGGGACCGCAATAGGAAAGGTCAGGGGTCGAGCAACATAAACTGCCTCCGAGAAGGCTGTAATTAAATCATTTGCTTACTAAAGTGTTTCTAATGTTTTGCTAACATGTGGCCAGGATCATTACTTCGGCATGTCTCAACACTTGGAATAAGAATGACTTCCCCGGGCTCTCCCTGTTGACTCTCTCTCCCTCCTTGACAGCCCCGGTTATTCCTTATCTCTTGTGAAGCCTCCTGCTTTTTCCCTCTCTTTCTGCTCGTGTGGCTACTGCTCCGAGTAATAATATAAGAAAACTTAAGGAGCCAAAGGGTCCTCATCGCGGTAAAATGATAAGGGATGCCCTTGCTGTTGACCCCAGTACAGTTGGGCTTGGATTGGGGCGTGGAGGCTGGCCAATGTCAACCACATAACGCCTGGATGTTCTCCAGGCTGCCAGGCAGGAGGTGCCAACCTAACAGCGGGAGAAGCCTGCAGTCTGCAAATGTTGCTTTTTACCTCTGACATCAGCAAGAACTCTGAGTGTGTGCAAAGCAAAGAGGGAGGGTGGGGCGGTGGGTTTCAAGGAACATGTGACGTTTTCTGCAGCCTTCCAGTGCACCCTGGCTAAATCTCTACACCTGCTTTCGTATTCATTTCCAAGGGCCAGGTCTGTTGTCACATTCTGCAAGCTTTATTCCCAGGAAGTACTGGATCACAAAACAAGGTTGAGTAGACTCTCAAACTTTGGCATTTTGACTTACACGTGAGCATGTTAGATAATAAGACATGTATCCAGAAGGAACATACAATGGCAGAGTTCGGTTAGTGCTCTGCTTCGTAATGGCGTGCCCGTGGGTGAGAGCGTGGACCCACATGCTCTCTGATCAGAGTCGCCCTCATCAACGAGAAGCCTGTACCAGAGCCCAGCTAGTTCCCAAGAGCCTTGGGAAAGGAAACACTTGGTGGTGGCTCTTAACATGGGCGGATGTTCATCAACTGCCGCTTCCAATTAGTTTTGCTTGTCACTTTCCTTATTCACAGGATCTCGTGATGGTCAGGAAAGCTAGAGCGTTGCCATCGCATGCTATTTAGAGGGTCCCTCCGGGAGCGGAGATGCTGGTCACTTTTGTCTTTGCACATTCCGGTTTCTCTTCTTGTCTTTGTGGCTGCTTTGGCTGGTATGATGGTGACTCCCTGACGGCAGGGTCACTGCCCGCGTAGAAGCTCTGTGTACCCGACTGGACCATTTCAGATCTCCCTTTCTCATGAAAATCACATTTCGATGAGGTGCAGTCCTCTTTCCCAGCCTACTGCAGTGTGCAAGCAGGGGTTTAATGCTCATAGAAGGATTTTGCATGTGACCTCTCTGAGGAGCTATGGAAAACAAGAAAACGAAGTCCAGTGAGAAGTCCCCCCCCATCCAAAAGCCTCGCTCCATCGCTCCTTCACACCCTCGTTTTCCAGTTGGTCTTGCTCAGCTGTTTCGAAACGCCTTTGGTATTGATTTATGGACGTGTGTATTCCTACATTTTCATCTGGATCTATTTTATCTGACTCATCTCATGAAAGAATATTTAACAGCCATGAGCTCTCTTCCAGCCTCCAAAGAATGACTTTTGGGAACTGGGCAAATGTGCAAAATCGTCTTTGGCAAGTCTCCTAAGAGACCCCAAGTGGAAACTTAGAATCTCTCCTGTTTTTTTCACCTCTCCCGAAGATTTCTACTCCCCGTTAGTCTTTGTTGTGGGTATTTAATGCATAGACCTCTTCCAAGCATAAAACCAAATGTTTCTCCCCATGTTGTTTGACCGCCTTCTTTTTCAGTGAACCTTGCTGCATTTACTAAATTGAGCACAGTTATTGTGTGCCCTTGTAGCCTATCTTTTTTCAGGCCAGTTGAGAGCCCGCATAATGCTTTGTGCTGCCAATAAGGGGAAAGAAACTGTTTTGCAAAATAAGCAAATTGGATTATCCAGTGTGTAAATAGGCACTCTACCTCCCCACTTCCACCTTCCACCCATGTAAATCAGGAAAAGCAATTTACTTGTGCAGAGAAAATCCACATCACTGCCCACGCCTCCCCTGTCTTGGCGAGCACTGGGAGTTCATTATAGGTGAGGAAAAGGAATTTGTTAGCACCTATACAGTTGGAGACAGTAATTAACTAATTTGCTTCCAGTTTTTGCAGTTTAAATGTTGGTACCTTGAAAAATATTCTTTGGAATAACCCCAACTTTTTAAATGTTGTGTTCGTAATAAGACAATGAAACAAACAACTGGGTATCTCGATTCTTCAAGCTCCATTAGCGAAAAAAGCGATATGCCAGTTGGCCCAATAATTTATAATTTGTAATTAGGGAGAGTCAGGCTTGTGTAGCACAAAGATGAATTAAACTAGGTTTCTTTTAAGGAACAGTGGGTCAAGTTTGCCATGGTGTAAATTGGGCATTATTTGAAATGAGAAGCCACGTCACTTCCTTTGTGCACTGAGAAACACTGCTAATTTTGAAGTGCTGGTTTCATCTTATTAGAGTAAACCTGAAATGTGGTCACAATTAATGTTCGCAATTTAATAGTCTTGGACACCATGCTGATTAGGGCTCCTTTAATCACTGTTAAGAAGGTAGAGTTATAGAATAGCACAGCTAGAAACTTCGCAGTCCCTTTGTCCTGTTCTTCATCTAAAGGTGAATGTGGCAGAGACCAAAGTCAGAGCTTTGCATCGTGGCTGGACACAGAGGGCAGTCAGGTCTCCTTCTGTCTACTGAGGAGGGTCTGTTCCACTCATTGTAGCGAGGAAGAGATAAGGTATCAATACCATGCTGTTCAGAGAAACATCACTCAGAACTGCTGGACACAGGGCAATGGAGGTCTGTAATGTTTAGTTAGGAGCTGGCTTGAAACTTAGTACAGGCATACGTAGATTACGATTCCTGCTTATTGGCACCAAAGGTAGACATTTGTTTTTTATTCTTCTTTTCTTCCATTCTGTTAGTCTCGTTGTTGGTCCTGGGCAGCTAAACATAGAAACATGAGAAGAAAAATGTTCAAAATTCTTTCAGGTGGAAAGCTGAAGTTTCTAAAAGGGGCTTCAAAAACAAACAAAACGAAAACAAAAACCAAACCCAAACAAGCAAGCTTGGGGAGCAGATGTCTAAAAAAGTACTCATGTTTGTATTCTTGTTTAGGGCACGTGGCTGACTTGGTTGAGTCTCCTGACCTCCATTGCAGAAAAGAGCCCAGATGCTGCCCACGGCAGCTGTAACTAACTGTTATCTGTGTGCGGGAAACTGCCACTGCTTCTTGGCCACCTCTATCATGGTGTGGAGCCTCGTGTTGGACGTGGGGAGCTGGGTATATAAGCACACACACTTATAAGTTTAGAAGTGAGCGGTGCACATATTTCTAAGAAAGTGGTCTTGGTAGTACTCTGTGCACCGAGGGCAGCAGCCTGGGAAACAAACCACTGTGTCCCCAGGCTGAATGAAGTCAGGAGTATAAAAACAAACTGAGCAGACAGCCAATAAAAAGGCAAAATCTCATCTTCCCGTAGTTTTAATTTATGGAGCCAAATTATAGGGGATAAACTAAAAAGCAAAACAAAACCGACTTAATGAGGCATTTTGCTTAGTGCTGTATTTTAAAGTGCAAATGGCATGCTTGTAACGGAGAGAGACAGAAAACAAAAAGACCGGTAAAAGTGCATTGTGCTAAAGGCTGCAGGTAAATATTAGGCTTGGAAATGAAAAGCTGCATTTTGGCCAAGTGTTATTGATTGGAATTTTCTCTGCAAGTACCATTTTAGGACACATCTATGGGATTTCTTCCGTACAATAGAGGCTTGCAGTCACTGTGTCAGGATCCGCCTTGCCTGGGCATCAGACTTCAATTAGATAATGACCATGGCAGGGAGTGAATAGCCAGGGAGTCATTCATCTTCCTCCGTACATGACACAGTGTAACGGGTATTTCTGATGCTCCGCGCACATTGAATTAGGTCATTGCCGAGTTTGTCGGCCTTTGAGAGAGTCTGTGCATTTACATGTGATGATTTCACCACCCCTTTTCTCCTTCTAGCCCGTCCTCTCCAACAGCGTCTATTGTTACGGAGCCCATATTGTCGGGGGATTGGAATTTATGTCCACGGATTAGAAGCGAGGGACACCACCATAGTCCATAATCAGCTCATTAGCATTCTGCTCATGGGAGCCAGTGTGAGTACAATTTTCAATGGCCTAATGTGACAGGTAATCATAAATTAGTATTTGCTTTAAAACAACAGCAGAGTACACAGCCTGCATGCTTAAGGAGAATGACTCAGGCTCTAGTGCAGCTCTGTAATGAAGTGGGAGCTCATTAAACAGATGCTCTGTACTTCACCGAGCTGCAGAAGCAGCAAACAAACCAAATGGAAATGTTTCAACAGCACACTGCAGTCACCCCGGACAAGTTCAGGTTCATTAGCCCGTGGCACCATCTACAGGAATTAGTCACAGTAATAATTAAATAGTTGCTTGCTAATTTATCATTTTACATTCGTTACTACATTTGCATAATGTGTTGTGGCCCCCGCCCCCCCCCCCCCCCCCCCCCCATCTCTTGTTCCTTTAAAATGCCCTCATGTGTGGGTAAAAAACTGAAAACGGTGGGGCGGGGAAGAGAAAAAAAAAAAAGACATCGGAAGTGGCCTGGATTTAGTCGCTCGTTGGTGATAACCTTATTGTTGGCTTCTGATGTAGAAGCTGTTGCCTCGCTTATAATATTAGCATTGTGTCATTTTAGTGGTCTGCGCTTAGGAGGGCGTCCTGGGAGGAGCTAAAGCTCCAGACTTACCTTGAAGCATCTAGGTGGGGAGCTGGGTGAAGTAGGAAACTCAGAAGCCAATATTGCTAAATTAACCTGCTGCTAGAGAGAGCTTGGCATGTAACTCTATAATTTCAGTGTCCAAAAATAACAAAGCCATGGAGTGTGACTTAATGCCACGCAGAGGTCAGGAATAGCTTCTCTGTGGGTTCCCCGGACCTGTTTTGGGATGCTCTGTCCTTCTTGAGAAACGAAGTCACATGGTCCCTTTTATGTGGTTCAGAGCCACTTAAAGCCCATGGAAAGGACTGCATTTTGCTAGTTAGGAACAATTGAAGTTTTTGAAAGGGAACTACTAAAAACCACGGTGATTTGCACTAAAATGTCCAGGAGGCCACCGGATTCAGGGGACAGGGAGGTAGGCGGTTGTGCAGGTTAGGGGGTGGGCCGGGTGGGGAGAGCGAAATCAAAGCTGGAAGGCTACTTCTTATAGACTGCTGCTGTGTTTGGGTTGGTTGATGATGTGGTGATAAATTATTCAGTGGAACAACACGGAACAAGGATGATTTTTCAAGGCTTTAATTAATTATCCCTTATTGTCATTGATATGAGGTCCCTTTATAATGTAAAATAAATCATTGAATGCTTTCTTGGTATTTTCATTCTCCGCTTTTTCAGGACACTTTGGCTTCAGTAGTGGCATATAAAGTATGTTTTGGGAAGCGAGGGTGATTCTGAAACACTAGGGCTCCGGGGACCCTCAGCAACAGAAACCGACCATGGGGCGAATCCCGAAGGCAATTTTCACTTCCTCGCTCATACTTGGCCAAAGGTGTGGTGCAGCCAGAGAGCATACATTCCTTTGTCCTCTCTTCACCTTTGTTGTGGCCATTTGGAAACCTTATGTTTTAGCAGTGCCAGCTAATTAGGAATTCTGAGATTTTAGAGTCTTTACGTGGGCGTATGTGTGGGTAAAATCTACCTCTTTGGCGTCCCACAAGAGAAGGTGAAGATGGCAGGGAAACACGGGTGGCCAATTAAAGACGAAGATGTATAAATGGAGGAGAGATGAGCACATTATGTTCACGACAGAACAAACACGCAAAGCAAACTGCCATTCAGTGTGTTGGCAAGGGCCATTAGAGCTTCCTCAAGAAATCAAAACATACGCCTGCTCGTACGAGTCTCAGAATGTGCATGTTGCCTTGTGTTGCATCAGCAAGTTTAGAGTAGCGAAACATTAATTTTTAAAAGATGATAAATTCAGTAGAGCGGTCATTCAAGCATTTTGTCTGTTCAACTGCATCTTTTCCTTCCAGAAATTGTCCTTCCTTTGTTCAGGGATAATACAAGCAGATGGCTCCAGGTTCACAGTGATTGGCTCACATATGGCCCCAGGAACCAATTAGAGGCCAGTGAGACCCTTTCCCAAGGATCTGGCCAGGCTTTAGGAAAGAATACTCCATTTCCTTGGACACTGCAAACTATAAAGATTTAAGCTGCCACAGGCTATCCTTGACACTGTCTAGTGAAAGCTTGTCTAGGAATGAATCCAATGTGGAGAAAAACCAAAAGGAGAGAGAACTAAGAGTGAGCCAATGTTTTCCCTTCTCGCTTAAGATATTTTGTGACTATCGCCGAGGACTGGTTAAGGCAAGAGCCGTGAATAACACACTTACTCACACCTTCATTCTATGCTGGTAACCAAGGCACAGTTGGTGGAAATGGATGGTCAATTATCTTGCAGCACCATTCCTTTTTCTCTTGGACCCGAATGAACATATTTCAGATTTGTTCTGTGATCTCAGTGAGTCCTTGTAAGTAAGATGTGACTGTTGATACTATTAAAGTTATTTAGTGTCAGAGTAATGGTAAAAAGATCTATGATAACACTAAAGAAGATGTCGTATTTGAAGAAACAATGCTTGGGTCATTTTCAGAAAACCACATCTTTACTGTTCGCGGCTCAAACTCCTCTTCAGACTGACTTTTGGCCATCTCCTCCTTAATCTCTCAGTCTGATGAACTCAGCTCAAAGCTATCTTCCTGAGGAAGACTTCCCCAACTCCACAGCCTTTGGGGAACCAATCAAGCTACTGTACACCTCTTCGTTTCCTTCACACCTCTGATGACACACTTGTTGCTTTCTCTTTTCTCCCACTGAGCTAATTTGACTCATGTGAGTTCTCTCTACCACTAGAATTCAGCAGGTTGAGGGGAATTACTGTATTGGTTTTCCCCACATATATATATATATATATAGGTGTGTGTGTGTGTGTATATATATATGTGTGTGTGTGTGTGTGTGTGTGTATATATATATAGGTGTATATATATATAGTTTTATAACTATTCTTTCTGTTAAATGAATAGTTACTAAATGAATATCTGTGGTAGAATAAGAAATAAAAATACCTTAAGTCTCTGTCCCTGGCTCAGACATTCTAAAACCTTTGGAATTTTCTGAGGTAGAAGTATCTTTTGTTATTGATAAGGAGACATTTTTGATCACACCTGAGCTTACATTAATGAGATGACTAAAGGTACCATTCCTAGGTAGTCTCAGGGTGGGGCTGGTCACCAGAAAGTCCAAGTGATGCAAGAGTTGGAACTTCCAATCCCATTCACCTACCTCCAGGAGGTGGGGAGGGGGATTTGGATTAAGCTCCGAAAGAACGTTGGAGTGAGATTTTATGAGTTTCTGAATTGATGAACACATCCATGTGCCAAAAGGGTGATTCATAGAACTCCACAGAGACAGAAGTCACTGGATCTTTCCAGATCTCACGCTATGTATCTCTTCATCTGGTTCTTTATTTGCGCCCTTTATTATAAAGCAGTAAGCACAAGTAACATGTCTTCCTGAGTTTTGTAGGCCCTCCTAACGAAGTATTGAACTTGCGAACAGGGTCATGGGCACCTCCCATTTAACACCAGTGGGTCAGAATGTGGCCCTGGTCCTGTGACAGGCACCTGAAGTGGGAGCAGCCTTGTGGGACAGATTCTTAACCAGTCAGGTCTGCTCTGTGAGTAGTATCCTCATTGAATTCAACTGTTAGATACCCTTTTGGTGTCCACGGATTGAAGAATTGGCTGCTATCAGAGAAGTCACCCTTCAAGAGCCTGATGATATAGAATTTTAGAAAAAGTTGAAGCTGCAATTAATGTTTTATTAAGCAAGTATTACATTTCTCAAAGTGATTCAAATTTGGCTAATAACAGCACTGTGATAATGTTGATCTATGAATGCCAAAATTTTCATTAATATGCAACTTTGAGATGGGCAATGCCAGTGATAGTTAACTGATGACAGTTTGCTGTGAGATGGATCAACTATCATCTCAGAAGCAAGAAGGTTTGAGTAATGCTACTAGCTCAGCCTGGGGCTAGGGGTATATTCTAGGACACAGAATTGGCATTGCTCTGAGTGTTTAATCAGTGAATTTTTTAAAAGGCCAATTCAAATAACTCATCTTTGCTCCCTCAGAATGTATATAAAGTTACTTGACATGGAGCCAAAGAATAACTTACTTTGACTGTTCGGTTGAAAGAACAGGCAAGGGGCTTGGAAGGTCCAAAATGTGTTTTCAATTTCAGCTTAATTCCATCAATGCTGTCATTTTTAGTTTCATGTTCATACCATGTGGATTAATATTGCCGTGCTATCACTTCACAGATGTTGGGAAAATAAGTTGGCTTTTAGCGAAAATGTAAACTAAAGACAATCAGTGATTACAGAGTGTTGTATTCTCTTTGTGTCCATCTCTACCACCAACTGAGAACTATGTACTAACAGAACAGAGTTAAGCATTCCATCTAGATTTAAAAAATGTAACTGGAGGGCATAAAATCCCTTCTCCACCTTGCCTGAAAATGTTGCTTCTCAGGACACTCCAGTGAATGTCCTATTCAGTCAACACTTTGTTTAATTCCTTTCTCTTTCCCTAGTTCAGGACCCTTCAATCATAATACATCAAGGGGAGTTTTAGCTCTCCGAGCGTCATGATGGGAGTAGCGAGCTAACATCTGAAAAATAAAGAATTAAGGACTAAGAAGCACAGCATTGCTTGCAAGGATAGAACCAAATCTTATTTTATCTTAAAATAGGGACTCCAGTCCCTGCCAAATTTCCTTAGCTCTAATTTAGAACCCATATGAGAGCACAGGAGAACAATGGAACATGGTCACAACTAATACCTTGAATAGTTACATATGACTAAGGATAAAAATATATTCATCATTCTCAGTCTGGCAAGATGTTTTCATATTTAATCATCTCCAAATGCTTTTCCTCCCATACAAACTACACTTATTGGTCTCATAAAAACTGTATAATATGGCAATAAGCACCACTTCTGACAGATCTAAACTTTCATAGCTGACATTTAATCTATAAACTGTGAATTCAGTTATCATTGCCAGATATAAATTAGTACATGGAAGGAAGGCAGAGTATCCTTAACTGGTCACTTAGCACTGAACCTGGGCCAGCATTTAATCCTCCTTTGTTGGGGAAAAATGTTTTCATTGAAGAATGTGCAGGAGTACATGATAGACTTTTCTAGACCAGGAATTTTGGAAGAAGACAGCTACACTCGACATCATTAAAAATACTCATTAACTTGTCAATGATTTTATAGGTCTGAAGCTGTGCCCTACTTGGAAACCTTTTTCAATTTTTATCACAGAATTCATGAAAGGGTCTGCATAGATGGTATGCTCGTTCATGTCTAGTAATGCATTTCAAAACATGCGCAAACCCATGTGCAAGATAAGCCATTGTTGCTTACAATTTCCTCTCTGCAGTCTGTAATATTTTTCTGATGCTCAAACTCAGCAATTGCTTATACCTGTATTTTTGCCTAATACCCAGTATATTTTCTAAGTGCAACATTTGCTTAATAACCTGGTGATACATTTGTCTATTTCCATGTTTTGAACTTGTTTTTCAAGCTTTGGAAAACTTGTGACAATGATTAATTGGTTGTGATCACTTTATTTTTAATGTTTATTTTTGAGAGAGCACAATTTGGGGAGGGGTAGAGATAGGGGGACAGAAGGTCCAAAGCAGGCTCTGTGCTTCCAGCAGCAAGCGTGATGTGGGACTTGAACTCACGAACTATGAGATCGTGACCTGAGCCTAAATTGTACGCTCAACTGACTGAGCCACCCAGGTGCCCCAGATGTGTTCAGTTTTATATTAATCTGATATGATGCCTATGCAAGCCGTTGGAATTCCTGATTCTCTTAATTACATTCATTATAGACTATGGATTTGCCTCATTTGATCATTGTCCTTTAAGACCATGTTAAAAAATAACTAGGACAACTAAATCTGTTTGACACCTGCCTCCAGTGAATTATGAGAGGAGTATGGTAGTAGTAACTCTGGAAATATCTAAGGTGATTTGTTTCTTGAAGTCCTGTTTGTCCTACCTTAAAAAAGGAAGAAAACATTTCCCTTGTTCAGGGTTGACATTTTGCTCCGCATGAAATATGTGTGTGTGCTCATGCACAAATGCACACGCGCGCACACACACATACACACAAAGATAATGCTTTATTGAGCTAGACAGCAATATAGAACTTCTTTGCTTTGATACCATATTACTGAGCTCTCTGCTTGCTTTTGTAGGCTGACTTACATGCGAATACTTTCCAGAGGAAAATCGATGTCTCCATTTGTTTGGCCAAGTCTTTTATCGTCAAGTCTTGTTCCTAAAAAAAAGCCACGAATTACCTGATGTCCTGAGAAAGCAGATGGAGCTTTTGGTCTTAAGGTGTCATCTCAAAGACCTTAGCCAATCAATTTTGTGCTACCCAATTTATCTGCCTTCAAAGGGTGAAGGACTGAGTTGAAGCTTTTGAGATTGGAATCTCTGCTTCCAGGGAAACTTGAGTATTTTGACCCTTAGGTCTCTACTACTAAGCCAATCCTCCAGCATCTGACAGTTCATATTTGTTGAATTCCATAACCTTGATCCTGGTCCTGTTCCCCTGTGAAATGTGTCATCATTTTTGCTGGCTCCTGAGGTGCACAGCACACAAGGCAAAATATATCTACTTCTCAGCAGTCAAGCCACAGGGATTCTGAAACTCGTGTGACAGAAATGGCACCTGTCAGGAGTTGAATGTATCTACACTAATAGCTTTCACATGAGCAAGTCTGCTCACCTCCCAGTTTCTGCCACGGGAAGAGTACCACTTCTTGCTGATTTTTCCATATCCATGTCTGTCAAGTGACCTTTCCAAGTACTACTACTTATTGTTGAGTTTAAAGAGCTCTTCATATATTTTACATACCACTCCTTTATCAGATATGTGGTTTACAAATATTTTCTCCCAGTCTGACCTTTTATTTTTACAGAGCATATATGTTTAATGTTAATGAAGTACAACTTATTATTCGTGTTCTTATTTTCATAGATAGGTTTTTGGTATTGTATCAAAAAGCTTATCTCCAAACCCAAGGTCACCTAGGTTTCTCCCTGTGCTATCCTCTAGAATTTTTATAGTTTTAAATTCTACATTTAGGTCTATTTTCTGACCTATTTTGAATTAAACTGTGTGAACGGTATGAGGGTTGTTTCTAAATTCTTCTTTTTCTTATTTTTTGCTTGCATATGGATGTCTAATTGTTTGAGCACCATTTGTTGAAAAGACGAGCTTTCCTCCAATGGATTCCATTTGCTCATTTGTTAAAGATCAGTTGACTATATTTGTGCCTATTGATTTCTGGGCTTTCTATTTTGTTCCATTGATCAGTTTATCTATTACTTTACTAATACCATGCTCTCTTGACCACTGTAGAATTACAGTAATTCTTTTTTTTTTTTTAATGTTTTATTTATTTCTAGGTGAGAGAGAGAGACAGCGTGAGCAGGGAAGGGTCAGAGAGAGAGGGAGACACAGACTTTGAAACAGGCTCCAGGCCCTGAGCTGGCATTCAGCACATAGCCTGATGTGGGGCTCGAACCCAGGAAATGTGAGATCATGACCTAAGCTAAAGTCGGACGCTTAACTGACTAAGCCACCCAGGCACCCCAAGAATTACAGTAATTCTTGATATCAGGTAGCATCATCAGTCCTCTGATTTTTGTTCTTTTCCTCCAGTATTATGTTAGCTATACTGGCCCTCCCCCCCCCCCCATTAAAATCAGTTTGATAATATCTACAAAATAATTTACTGGGATTTTGATTGTCATTACATTGAATCTGTATATTCATTTGGAGAGGATTAGCATCTTAACAATATTGAGCCTTTCTATACATGAATATAGCATATCTCTCCATTTATTTCATTCTTTGTTGTTTTCATCAGAGTTTTATATGTTTCTACATATAGATCTTATACATATTTTGTTAGACTTGTACCTAGGTATTTAATTTGGTAGTGCTAATGTAAATGACACTATGTTTTTAATTTCATATTCCAACTATTCATCACTGATAGATGGAAAAGCTATTTACATGTAAGTATTTATAATTTGGTATACTAGCCTTGTATCCAGTGTCTTCACTGTAATTAATAGTTCCATGAGATTTATATTTGTTTTTGTGTTCTTATTGTTAAATTTTTAGGATTTCCTACATGGACAGTCATGTCATTTGTGAACAAAGACAGTTTTATTTCTTCTTCCCAGTCTGTGTCCATTGTATTTCTTTTTCTTGTCTTAATACGTTAGCTAGGACTTTCCATTATGATGGATAGGAGTGATGAGAAGAGGCATCCTTGCTTTGTTCCCAAATTTAGGGTACAGGCACCTAGTTTATCATCATTAAGTATGATGATAGGTGTGAAACTTTTTGTGTGTGTGGATGTTGTTTATAAAGTTGAGGAAATTCCCCTCTGTTTCTAGTTACCATTTTTATCATGAGAATTTGTCTCATGAGCGTTGGATTTTGTCATATGTGTTTTCTGCATTTATTTATAGGACCATAGGATTTTTCTTCTTTAATTTATTGCTGTGATGGATGACATTGATTGATTTTTGCATACTGAACCCAGTCTTACATATTATCCAGTATTTTTATGAATTTAAAAACCCTCTATGTTTTCTTAACTCCCAAGCTTAGATCTCACTCATCTCCTGACATTTCCGAAACTAAACTCCAGATCTTTGTTAACAAAAATGCTTCTTCCGTTGTCTTTTTCATGTCATTAATTGCAAATCCTCCTCTTCCCTTGACTTTTCCAGAAAGGACAGTTCCTGGTACTTCTACAGTGGAACTCAGGATTGTAGTCATCAACATTTCTGTGCTTTTGAAACATGTTTCCATGGTGGAATTGGCACTCTGGGATAGGCAGAGATATAGAAAGGGCAGGGGTAGAAGGTATGCCTTGACTTTATGACTATTCTATGATGGCATGAACGATCAAAAGAGGAATTGTAGAGATAGAAAGCAGCAGTATTAGAGTCCCTGAGGGAGCACAAAGTTCAAAAATAGAAGTTGGACCTAAAGAGCCAGGATTCTTCTTTCCTGGGTGAACCAATCAGGCTGATCCCAGCAGAAATTTTCTGAATGAGGTTACAACCAAAGGTAGTACATGGAGTGAAAGGGGGTAATTCAGGAGACTGAATGTCTCTTAGGAGAGTCCCAGTTTGTACATGTTGTACATGTTATTTACTTTCAGTGCCTTATTTCAGTTTTCACGGGGCCCCGATTTGGATGATGGGTTCTTCGGTTACTTACTTCAAATCCAGAGGACATTAGAAAATTGGAGAGTTTCTGGAGATGGAGACTTCATATGCAAGATTCATAGGGAAGATCCAATCCATCCTCTGGTTCTCATTGGATCTTTGGGTTGGTAGCTTGGAGGAGACAAAGAGACCAGGTTGTGTTGTAAGCTTCCTGGTATTGAAACCTCATATTTTGGGTGGTGGAGTATGAAGATGTTACGAGGAAAAGAAAAAAAAAAAAGACCTGTAGTATCAGTTAGGGACATGTACTTAATGGGATTGTTTCTGAATCCAACCATATTATAGAGAGTTTAATGTGGAGAAGGACAGTCAGGAGGAGTCTCAGGCCTCCTTAAGGGGTCTAGTCTTCAGCTTAAGAATCTGTTTGATAAGAAATGAGAAGGGAGGTATGATGAGAAAGAATTGCTGATGCATATACAAACATCAGCCTAGAAGCCATAAGGACCCCAGGAATTTGAGAGAAAGAAGCCTGTGGTTTCTGTTAATTAGGTCACTAGTGAGAGTGGGACCATAGACTCCATTTTCAAACTTGAGTTTTTCGTGCTGATATGGTTGTAAGAGTATGTAGGTTGTTTACATATGGTATATATACAATACACATCTAGTGTATATGCAACACACAAGTAAATAAATGCTATAGTATACATATAAAACACAAATATATACAATATATACAAATAAAGAATACAAAATACAAAAATATGAATACACAAAAACAGCACACATAAATATACAAATACAAATGTATATATATTGTACACATATTGATGTTATATCCTCTTAAATATGTCAGATAAAACTTACGAAATATCTTAACCTATATTAATAGAGGCTCAATGCATCAGGACAGTTCTGAATGGCTGCATTAGGGGAACAAGATATTAGAATTTATTACTGATTGAGGTTAAAAAACAGGCCTATATTGAGCAACTTGTGGAATTAAAAAAAAAAAAGATGGTAGTTCAGAGAAGACAAGATCCTTGTCCCTTCTGGAAGTCTGACTCACTGAGGAGGGGACATGGGGTGGATAATAATAGAGAGGAACAGTGCACACCCCCAGAGGATGGGACTCATTGGCTTCCAAACTTCTCACGAGGGTGATGTGCTTCTTCCGACCATTCACAGGGATCAAGAGCATCCTCCTGAAAAGCTTTCCTCCAGAAGCCTCGGGCTTAGTGCCTACGGGATCGAGGGACTGTGTCCAAGATCACAAAATTAGGGGAGAGCCTTCCCAAGCAGGGGATGATCTCACAGTTCCATCAGCAGAAGTATCCTCGTGGAGGGTAAGAATGTGATGATCTGAGGCAAGAACCAGGTAGAGACAAATAAGAGAGTCTGGATACACATACATTTTAAAGGAGGGGCTCTGCTAGGCATGATGGGTGAACATAAATTTTGTTCTTCCATGCTTAATGCTGCCTGCTGGGCTGGGGTAGGGTTCCCAGCAGGGGAGGCTGCAGCCAGCCCTGGCTGGTGGGAGCTGATTGTACACATCCCTTCCCAACTCCACATTCAGTGAGATCATAAAGGTAGCCTGAAATCACAGCAGAAGTATTTAGTGCTTCTATACCACAGAAATACGCAAATGATGTAAATCAGAGCTTGCTTTTTACCAATTCTTCTAGAGAACCGGATGTTAAGTATTTACCAGCACTCCATTGGGTCCTAGACTGTTTGGTAACAGAAGTCAGAAATTCACATGTTGAATTGTGTCATGTTTTATAGTGAGCTCTTTCACATCTGTCAGCTTGGCTCTGTTGACAGAGAGACCGTTACGACCTTCTGCCAGAGTGACTGAAGGAGGTCTGTCTCATTAGACTACTGCGGCCCAGTATTTGATTCTGAGGCTCCATCAGGCATTTCTGCCCTGGGGATGTGTTCAAACTCCAAAATAACCCTGTCATGAACTTTAGTGCCCTGGGCATTCTGTTGCTTCGGAACTGCCAGATTCTATATCTGGAGGTGAAGAAGGTTGCAGAAAAACAGTAGTGTTGCCCTTCCTGAACTTGACTACACGCGAGCAAGTCTGTGGTTGGTCGTCAGCCGCATTATGCCAGTCTTTCAGAGGATCATTCCTAAATCAGAAGTAAGGATCTCCACCCCAAACATATACTGACTCTGCACACAGCCGCTAACTGTGCTTTTTGATACTCTTGTTTAAATAATGAAAAAAAAGAAGTCACTGTTATTTTGTAAGTTAAAGACTGACACGGACAATAAAAAGAAACCTTTAACTTTCGTAGAATAAGTCTGTGACACCCAGAATAAACTCTCATATTTTCACGCAATGGGGAACCATATGTGTGTGATTTAAGAAGAAAATAGCCTCCTCCGTTGAATGCGATGTGAAATCACTTGTTGAAAAATACGTTCATCTGAATGGCACTTGAAGGCGGCAGTTAGCCTGTGGTATGTGATAAGGGCGGCATGTGGCTGAATGGAGGCTTGAGAAATGTATGCTGTGTTTTGGAATGAGAAAGAAGAAGGTGGCTAGTTTACTTAGGGACCCCACATAATTGGATAGCAGGTTGTTAAGGAATCGTTTTAGGCAATTTGCTTTTAAATTTACTCATCAGAACACATAGCAATTGTTACTGGAGGCTCCAGGGGCTCTGGGATTTGTCTGTGATTTTACCATCACATGTGTCCTTGCAGTGGCCTGGGAGTAATCGAGGCTTTCTGAGATTTCTTACACCAAAAATCCTCCAGTGCTGGAGAGGGGGGTGGTGTCACAGTGGGCAACCCTCAGTTAGTTCAGCCTGCCGTGCAGCCATGTGCAATTCTTCCAAACCGGGCAGGGTGTGAGGGAGCCTGTGGTCGGAGCACATGGAAGCTAAGCTCTGTTGGAAGTACCTGCGTGCATTTATATGCTGGGTTATTAATCTTCTTTAGAAAATGTTTTCAGGAAGTGAAAAACATATACGAGATTCAATCCACTTAAAATAGGAAAGAATAAAGGTGCACTGAGAGCAATAAGGGTGAGGAGTATGAGTGAGTCCTAGTCCACGTCCATGTTCTGAATGCTTACCAGAGATGGAAGAGAGATTAGCTCCTAAGCTCTTCCAGAAACCTGCCAAACTGAAGGCCAAACATGATTGGCTCCACATCTTCGGGTGTCCGTAAGAGGAAAACAAACCAGTTACTCAGGAAAAAACAGAGCTCTTCCTGCCTCTAAGAAAGATTTCTCCTTTGAGGCCCCTTAAAGAAAAGGGACCTTTGAGAATACCAAGCAGAATCCTCAATAGCATCTTCAGAGAAGATTGCTGGGAAGGTGTTGGTAGGCATCTCACTCACACTGTCTGTCCACGTGAGCTGATGGCATTGCCCCAAAATGACATTGAGGAAAAAACTACACGGGTGAGGCCAGTGTGATGCAAGCAGACACAGAGCTTTCTGACACCTAAGCTTAATGTAGGAGCAGACTTGTGAGTTTTTAGTGACTGGACAAACAGAATGGATAGACTGAATATCCGTTAGACGATTTTCTGTAAATAATATATCACGTGGATGAAATTTGGGTATAGTGGGATGGTAAACCCAACATTAACTTCTCTGATAGATATCTGGATTATAGAGATTTTAAATGCAGTATTGCTCTTACTTTTGTCTTATCAGCCCTTGGAGTTATACTGTATTATTCTCATTTTATAGAAGGGTAAATTGGGATGCAAATTTGATCCTTTGTTTAAGTGCACTCTGCTAATAAAACTAAATGACACTGAACTTAGGTCTTTTTATTCCAGTGCCCGTTTCTTTGCTTTTTCATTTTTTTTAATTCCAGTATAGTTAACGTACAATGTTATATTAGTTGCAGGTGTTCAATACAATGATTCAACAATTCATACATTATCCGGTGTTCATCACAACAAGTGCGCTCCTTAATCTCCAATACTTATTGCACCCACCTCCCCATCCATCTCCCTTCTCATAACTGTCAGTTTGTTATCTATAGTTAGGAATCTGTTTCTCGGTTTATTTCTCTTTTTCCCTTTGCTCCTTTGTTTTGTTTCTTAAATTCCACATATGAGTGAAATCATATGGCATTTGTGTTTCTCTGACTGACTTACTTAGCTTAGCACAATACTGTCTAGATGCATCCTTGCTGTTGCAAATAGGAAGATTTCATTCTTTTTGAGGGCCAAATAATATTCCATGATATGTACATGATATATACATATATGTATTATTTATCATGTACATATCTCATATATATATCACCTCTTCTTCATCTATTCATCAATGGACACTTGGGCTGCTTCTAGAATTTGGCTATTGTAAATAATGCTGCTATAAACCTAAGGGTACACATATCCCTTTGAGTTAGCGTTTTTGTATCTTTTGGGTAAAATACCCAATAGTGTGATTCATGTATCATAAGGTAATTCTATTTTTAACTTTTTGAGGAATCTCCATATTGTTTCCAGAGTGGCTATACCAGTTTGCATTCCGGCCAGCAGTGGAAAAGGGTTCCTTTTTCTCCACTTTCTTGCCAAGGCTTGTTTCTTGTGGTTTTGATTTTAGCCATTTTGACAGGTGTGAGGCAATAACTCATTACCGTTTTGATCTGCATTTTCCTGCTGATGAGTGGTGTTGACCATCTTTTTAAGCATCTGTTGGCCATACAGAAATCTTTGGAGAAACTTCTGTTCATGTCTTCTCCCCAGCTCTAATTGGATTATTGGCTTTTGGGTACTGAGTTATATAAGTTCTTTATACATTTTGGATACTAACCCTTTATAGGATAAGTCATTTGCAAATATCTTCTCCTATTTGGTAGTTTGTCTTTCAGCTTCGTTCATTGTTTCCTTTGCTGTTCAAAAGCTTTTTCTTTTGATGTAGTCGCAATAGTTTATTGTTGCTTTTGTTTTCCTTGCCTCAGGTGATATGTCTAGAAAAATGTTGCTATGTCCAATGTCAGAGACATTTCTGCCCATGCTCTTTTCTAGGATTTTTATGGGTTTCGGGTTTCACACTCAGGTTTTTAAGCATTTTGAATTTATTTTTGTGCATGTTATAAGAAAGCGATCCACTTTCATTCTTTTGCATGTAGTTGTCCAATTTGGCAAATACTCATTATCGAAGAGACTATCTTTTACCCATTGGATATTCTTTCGTGCTTTGTCAAAGGTTAATTGACCATATAATTTTGAGTTTATTTTGGGGTTTTCTCTTCTGTTCCATTGATCTATGTGTCAATCTTTGTGCCAGTACCATACTGGCACAAACTGATGACTACAGCTTTGAAATGTAACTTGAAGTCTGGAATTGTGATGCCTCCAGCTTTGCTTTTCTTTTTGAAGACTGCTTTGGCTGTTGGTGGTTTGGCTATTGGTATGGAACTTGAGTGGTTCCATACAGATTTTAGAATTGTTTGTTCTAGCTCTGTGAAAGATGCTGGTGTTACTTCGATAGGGATTGCATTCAATCTGTAGATTGCTTGGGGTAGTATAGACATTTTAACAATCTTTGTTCTTTCAATCTATGAAAATGGAATGTCTTTCCATTTCTTTATGTCCTCTTCAATTTCTTTCATCAGTGTTTAATAGTTTTCAGATTATGGGTCTTTCATCTTTTTGGTCAAGTTTAGTCATGGACATTTTATTATTTTTGGTGCAACTGTAAATGGAATTGTTTTCTTAATTTCTCTTTCTGCACTTCATTATTAATGTACAAAAATGCAACAGATTTTTGCACAATGATTTGTAGCCTGTGACTTTATTGAATTCATTTATCAGTCCTAGCAGTTTTTTGGGTGGAGTCTTTAGGGTTTTCTATATATAGTATTATGTCATCTACAAATAGTGAAAGTTTTACTTCTTCTTCACCAATTTGGATGCCTTTTATAAACATTTGTTGTCTAATTGTTGTGTCTAGTACTTTTAGTACTATGTTCATTAAGAGTGGTGAGAGTGGACATCCTTGTCTTTCTGACTGTAGAGACAAAGCTCTCAGCTGTGGGTTTTTCATAGATGGCCTTTATTATATTGAGGCATGTTCTGTCTAAACCTACTTTGTTGAGGGCTTTTATCATGAATGGATGTATTTTGTCAAATTCTTTTTTCTGCATCTGTTGAAATGATCATGTAGTTTTTATCGTTTTTCTTGTTGATAGGGGGTAGCACATTGATTGACTTGTGAATATGATATCACCCCTTGCATCCTGGGAATCAATCTCACTTGATGTTGGTGAATGATTTTTTTAAATGTATTGTTGGATTCAGTTTGCTAGTCCTTTGTTGAGGATTTTTGCATCCATGTTCATCAGACATGCGGTCCTATAGTTCTCTTTTATTGTGGTGTCTTTATCTGGTTTTGGCATTGGGGTGATACTATCATCATGGAATACATTTAGAAGTTTTCCTTCCTTTTCTATTTTTTTTGGAATAGTTTCAGAAGAGTATTAACTCTTTAAACATCTGGTAGAATTTGCTTGTGAAGCCATCTGATCCTGGAGTTTTGTTTAATGGTAGTTTTTTTAATTACTGATTCAATCTCCCTTCTGGTATTTGGTCTGTTCAAATGGTCTGTATCTTCCTGCTTTAGTTTTCAGGTTTGGTACGTTATATGTTTCTAGGACTTTATTTCTTCTAGATTGTCTGATTTGTTGGCATATAGTTGTTCTGATACTCTCTTAAAATTGTATTTCTTTGGTGTTGGTTGTTACTCCTCTTCTTTGGTTTGTGATTTTGTTTATTTGAGTCCTTTCTCTCTCTCTTTTATGAGTATGACTAAAGGTTTATTAATTTTGTTGATCTTTTAAAAGAACAGGTCCTAGTTTCATTTATTTAGTCTACTGTTTTTTTTTTCATTTCTATATCATTTATTTTTGTTCTAATTTTTATTATTTCCTTCTTTCTGCTGATTTTGATTTTGAGATTTTTTGTTTTGTTTTGGGGGTGTTTTTTTGGTCTCCTTTAGATGTAAAGTTAGGTTGTTAGAAATTTTTCTTGCTTCTTGAGAAAGGCCGGTACTGCTGTAAACTTCCCTCTTACACTTCCAACAGCTTTTGCTGCAGCCCAAAGGTTTTCTACTGTTGTGTTCTCATTTTCATTTGTTTCCACACACTTTCTGATTTCTTCTCTGATTACTTGGTTGACCCATTCATTGTTTCCCACCATGTTATTTAATCTCTACATATTGGTGGTCTTTCCAGAATTTTTTCTTGTGGTTGACTTCTAGTTATATAGTGTTGTGGTCAGAAAGGATGGATGGTATGCCTTTGATCTCTTTTAATTTGTTGAGTTTCTTTTTTTAAGTTTATTTTTACTTAGAGCACTTGAGCATATGCATATGAGTGGGGGAAGGGCAGAGAGAGAGCAAGAGAGAGAATCCCATGCAGGCTTGCACTGTCAGTGAAGAGCCTCACGCGGGGATCGAACCCATGAACTGTGAGATCATGACCTGAGCCGAAATCAAAAGTTGGATGCTTAACCGACTGAACCACCCAGGTGTCCTTGTTGAGGTTTGTTTTGTGCCTAATGTGTGATCTATTCTGGAGAATGTTCCATATGCCCTTGAAAAGAATTTGTATTTTGCTCTTTTACGATGGAAAGTTCTGAATATATCTGTTAAATCCACTTGGCCCATGTGTCATTTAAAGTCACTACATCCTTGCTGATTTTCTGTTTGGAAGATATGTCCATCAATTTTAAATGGGGTGTTAATGTCCTCTATTATTACTGTATTACTATTGATGAGTTCCTTTATGTTGTTATTAACTGTTTTATGTATGTGATTATCTCAGTTGGGATGCATGAACATTTACAACTGTTAAATCTTCTTGTTAGAGTGTTCCCTTTATTATTATACAGAGTCCTTCTTTGTTTCTTTTCACAGATTTTGTTTTAAAGTTTATTTTTTTCTAATATAAGTATTGTTAATCCAGCTTTTCTTTTCACATCTGTTTGCATGATAAATGTCTCTCCATCCCTCACTTTCAGTTTGCATGTGTCTTTAGGTCTGTAATGAGTCTCTTGTAGGCAGCATATAGATGGGTCTTGTTTTTTATCCACTCTTGTCACTCCATGGTTTTTGATTGGAGCATTTAGCCCATTTACGTTCAAACTATTGATAGGTAGATATTGCCATTTTTTTACTTGTTTTATGGTTGTTTTTGTAGTTTTTCTCTGATCCTTTTTCTCTTTCACGGTTAGCTGGTTTTCTTTAGTGATAACCCTTGGATTTCTTTCTCTTTATTTTTTGTATATCTATTTCTCACTTTTTATTTTTTGTATATCTATTACTCTTTTTTATTTGTGGTTACTATTTGGTTTATATATAACATCTTCTACCTGTAGCAGCCTATACTAAGCTGATGGTTGTTTGATTTTAAACTCATTCTTTATGGCTCTCCTCTCCGTGATTCATATATTTGGTATCATGTTTTATATTATTTTATTTTGTGTGTCTCTTGACTTATTTTTATAGGCATATTTATTATTATTATCATCATCATTTGGCTTTAGTGCTTCCATTTTTTTTAACCGTTATTTATGGTTTTTATTTCCATCACAGAGTCCCCGTTAACATTTCTTTTATGGTTGGTTTAGTGGTCATGAATTCCTTTAACTTTGTCTGGGGAACTCTTTATCTTTCCTTCTGTTCTAAATGATAGCCTTGCTGCTTAGAGTATCGTTGGCTGCTGATTTTTCCCTTTCAGCACTTTGCATGTAGCTGACCGATTTTGCCGGCTAAATTGTCCTCTTGTCTTTTGCAACCTTTAAAATTCTTTCCTATCACTAATTTTTGCCATTGTAATCACTGTGTATCTTGGTGTGGACGTCCTTAGGTTGAATTTGTTAGAGGATCTCTGCCTTTTGAAGTTGAATCTTTGTTTCCCTCCCCAGATTCAGGAAATTTTCAGCTGTTATTTCTTCAAACACATTTTTTTTTTTTATCTGTCTTCTCCTTCTGGGATCCCTGTAATGCAAATATTATTATACTTGATGGAGTCATTGAGTTCTCTAAGTCTGTTCTCATTTTGCAGTATTTGTCTCTCACCTGTTCATCTTGATTGCTTTCCATTATTCTATCCTCCAGGGAACAGATACTTCATACGGCCTACCACTTATTCCATCTATTACATTTTAAAATTTCATTTATTGAGTTCTCTGTGATTTTAAAAAATTTTCTTATGCTTTATTTTATATTTGAGAGAGAGAAAAAAAGAGAGTGAGCATGAGTAGGAGAGGGTCAGAGAGACAGAGAGACAGTATCTAAAGCAGGTTCCAGGCTCTGTGCTGTCAGCATAGAGAGCCCAACGCGGGGCTTGAACTGTTCAACCATGAGATCATGACCTGAGCTGAAGTCAGACCTGAGCTCAGTTGACTTGAGCCACATAGGCACCCCAAACTCTGTTATTTGTTTGCTTTGTCAGAGGGTCTTCCTGATGTACTCCACACTTTTCTAAAAGTCCAGTGAGTATCTTTACAGTCATTTCTGTAAATTCTCTATGAGGTACATTGTTTATTTCTGTTTTGCTTAGATTTCCCACTTGATATCGTCCTATTCTTTTATTTGGGGTATATTCCTCTATTTCCTCATTTTGTCTACCTCTCTGTGTTGGTTTCTGTGTGTTAGGACAGTCACCAATGTCTTCTGCTCTTGAAAGTAGTGGCTTTATGAAGAGGAGGTCCAGTAGTGCAGTGTCCCCTGTATACCAGACCTGGCACATCAGGGGAATCTTCTCTGTGTACTGTTTGCATCCTGCTGTTGTGTCACTTTTTCTTTCAGTCCAGATGTCTGTACTGACTCCACCTGTTGAAGCTATGCTTGCTTTCTTTGGTGTTAGTGAGACCCAAGCAGGCCAGCTCTGATGAGAGTGAGAGGGTGGGCCACATTACTAGCAGGTTAGGTAGTGAGTGTCTGTGCAGCATTGCCTCCCACAGGTGGCTCTGGTTTATGCAGGGGGAGAAAAATGGTGCTGATTGTCAGCATTGCTGTTACCAGAGAAGTCTCCTAACATGCTTCCAAATCAGAAAAAACAGGTCTTCCCCCCATTTGCACCAGGCATTGTGCAAACTCTCACTTCTGTGTTGCCTCTTGATGGGCTGCTCCGTCCACTGCCCACTTCTTGACAAGTGAACCTTGTGATCCTGCTTGCCTAGTATTTGGTGACTGAGGGGAAATGACCCCAAAAGCAGCATGGCTGGGGCCAGGAGACCCTGCTCACTCTGGTCTCCTCCAGTCCTAGTACTGCACTCACTCACTGTGCCTCTCATAAGGCATAACTGGCAAAGTTTGGACTTCTGACTGTCCCCAAAGATACATTATGTCTTAAACATTTTTGTTAGATAATCCTTATTATAAACCTATATATCCACACATATGAAAACTGAATATCTTCAAACTTGTTCAGGATGACCTTTGGGGAAGGCTGAGTGTAGGGAAAATTGATGAGTTTAAGTTAACAGTTGAAAAATCTCCACTCTGGGCAGCTTTTTTCCAAGTGAAGTTACTCATTGTGATCATCACAGATCAAGAAAAGGCAATTTCTTTGCTGCAGGCTCAGAGCATTTGTAAGGCTAACTAATGTATCGGTGAGATGCCAAGAGAACATGCACCATAAGGAGCTCCCTAAATGTACTGCACACAGGGTCTTTACTTGTAGAGGATCCTATTGGACCAGCCCTGTGCTTGGTTTATTTGGGAAATGTTACCCCACAGGAGTGATTCTCAGTTGGAGCTGCCTGGGAAGTCTTTAAACCTACTGATGATTGAGCCTCAAACCAGAACGATTATATTGGAATCTCCTTGGTGAAAAGAGCATTGGTATTTTTTTTTTTTTAGAAGTCCTTAGATACTAATGCATAGCAGTGTTGAGAGCCCATTGTCGAGAGGCACTAGGTCTTAAGTAATTTGAAGACCTATTTAGCCCTAGATCTTAAAGAATTTCTGCCTTTCTAGTATGAGTTACTAGGCGAAAACTGATGCGTCTTTGTCAATATAATTCTCTTAGACTCTACTTAGCTTTGTTTCTTTTGAGCTACCATTGCCTCTTGCCTTCCAGCCCATATCCCCAAAGATTAGTCTACAACAGCCTGTCTTGTTCTAGTCCTTATTCACTCCTAGATACGTGAACTCTGGCTGTGTTCATTACTTTCCTAAACTCACTGCTGATTAAATTATCAACTAATAACTCCTTTGTCCAAGTTAAGTCCAAACTATCGCTCTAGGATGTTATAAACCTGAGCTTTATATCACAACATTTTCAGTTCGATTGGTACTGTATACATCACTTCCTCCCTTGCTTAGTCTCTTGCCCCTGAATTGAACACTAGTGCAGTACAGTTGTTTCCAAGTTTTCAGATACTTGGAAATGCACATTATATATATAATATATACATATATATTATATATATATTCAGTTTCTGCTATTTGACTTTTAATTAGACACGTTTGGCAGCTTGCACTACTGTAGAGTCACCTACTTTTGAGCCATTGCTTATCAACAACAGCCCCAACAAGTTGAGCAATAAAACACAGTTTTAGGAGAAACTTTTGTTTTCAAAGATTGTTAATAGTTACCTTTAATCAAAGTCTGGACCACAAAGGCATAACACAGGAGGAAAATATCAATTGTTAATACACATGCCATGCCAGGAGCTCTTGGGTTGCTCTGGAAGACCAAGTTAACACAGGACCTAATTTGAATCTGAATGCCATGAAAGAAAACGAAAAAGGCTATGAAGACATCTGTGATTTTCTTCTCCACATAATACGATGTACATTGTGCATATCAGGCTTTGGAGTATTCAGTATAATATCCACTTGTAAAACCAGCATCAGGCAAGATACCCTCTAAAAAAACAAGTATATTTTTCAATTGCCCTTTGGTTTCACTTAGGGATAATGAGAGCCCAACAGGAAAAAGAGTCAATAAGCATACTATCTGAGATCATAGCTTTACACATGGAATCCAAAAATCTAGGAAGATGAAAATTGAGACTTTACTAAATATGTGACCAAAGAGAAGGAGAATGGAGTGATTCATGGTGTGTGTTATATTTCCTTTTATAAGAGCCTTGGAAGAAATAAATTGAGTTCTTGGGGTAATCCTGTCAGTCAAAGAGGTTGGAGTGCTTTTGGCTTATATGTCCAAGGATTCTAGCATCAGAATAACAGAAAGAAACAATAAAAAAAGCAGATGGAACGTGACAGGAAAGGAGCAATGCATTGTGCTGAGTTTAGAAACCCCGTGTGAGAAAGCTGTGAAGGGTAAACGTGAATCACGATCCACCTGAGAAAACTCTTTCTTATAAGCTTTGAAAAAGAGCTTAAACAAGAAAGGGCAATTAAGAGACAGACAGTTGAGTTGTCAGTTGAGAGCAAACTGGACTTAAATAAGCCCAAATACACAGTTACTTTGGAAAAGAATCCATAGGCAGGTCAACATGGAGAAAGGGACTGTATAAAATGTCATGTGGAGGCTAAGTGAAGGTGATCGCAAACATCTTTACTCTGTTTACACTCAAGTAAACAGAAAGGTGGGTGCAGGGACTGGGGGTGGTGGTGGTATGGGGCCTTAGCAGTACATAACTCAGGCCAGTGGACTAAGGAGGAGTGTCTGGAATGTTACACATGAAAGCAGAGAGGCTGGCTTTCCCATCAGTGCTGAATGAGATGAACAGCATCGGGACTTATCTATTCTAGTGTTCTGCCATGGGGTGCATTGTGTCTTCCAAATTCATATGTTGAAGCCTTAGCCTCCACTGTCTCAGAATTGGACCTTATTTGGAAATAGGGTGGCTGCCAGTGTAGTTAGTCAAGGTGAGGTCAAGGTCAAGGTGAGGTAGTTACTCCAGTAGGGTAGACCCCAATCCAATATGACTGGTGTTCTTATAAAAAGGGGGGAAGTTGGACAGAGACACACACAGAAGGAGAATGTCATCTGAAGACTGGAGTTGTCCTAGAACACAGCTTGCATGTACCAGAAGCAAGGAGACAGGTCTGGAACAAACCTCTCCCTAGAGCCTGCAGAGGGAGCATGGCCCTGCCAACATCTTGCTTTTGGACTTCTGACTCCTAGAGTAGTCAGACAATAAATCTCTGTAGTTAGAGCTATTCACTTTGTGGTTATTTATTATAGCAACTCTAGGAAATAATTACAGGCTTTCATGGAGCCTCTTCCTTGAGAGCTTTATACCTCTCTGAGCAGTTCCAAAAGACAGCAGAGGTCTGAGAGGAGCGCATGTTGGTCAGGAAGCTTTCAGGCAGGGTGGGGAGAACATGATTGGTTGGAAGGGTGCTAGTTTGAATAAAGACTGAAGAGGCTGTGTATGATGGGCATCAATCAGTGTGTGAAAGGCTTTCCGGGTGCAGTGGAAGCAGGTTCTCTGTAGCAAAGTCTCGGACTAGAACGAGGGTTGGAGTTTGGGGGAAGACATCCCCATTGTGCATTGAACTGCTTCAGAGATGCTGAATGAGAAGAAGGTGAGAACTTTCAGCAGAAGATGTGGGAGCTAAAATACTCTAGAAGGTTTTTTGATTTCTGAGATAGTTCCTGTTATTTGCTTTAATAAATGCCACAGAATATAACAAAAAGGTATAACAGTTAGACACTAAAAGGAAGATAGGTGCAGATAGGGACTAGAAGGAGAATGGAGAAGACTCATCCTCTCCCCCAAAGTGCAGCCACCTATGTTCTGCACATTTGATACTTGGCAGTGCGACTCTAGATTCACTCTTAGATCCAATACCCCTGCCCCTGTCTATATGACTTTCTCTCTTCACTTCTTGCAGTTAGAATAAAACTGAGATAATGGGGTTTGTTAATGATCAGGAAAGCTCTGTGGCTTTTTGCTAGAGAATCTGGTTAGCTGCCAGAATTCCATACTTGTTGCTACTCTGGAGATAATCTTGTGATTTCCTTTTGGAATTCTCTGCATCTAAAACATGCTCTTTTATTGTCACTTCATGGCTACCTTATTGGCGGATATGCTAAGGTGCCAGAGGAACAGTGTAAAGAAAAAAATGCTTCAGTGATCACAAAATTAAGTCAAGATATTTTTAAATGAAGAATAATTGACATTCAACACTGTATTAGTTTCAAGTATATAACAATGATTTGATAGTTATATCCATGATGAATTGGCCACCAGAATAAGTCTAGTCAGCATCTCTCACCATACAAAGGTGTTAAAATACTACGGATTCAAATTCCCTGTCTTATTTTGCCACATCCCAGGTATTAATTATTTTAAAACTGGAAGATTGTACTTTTTAATCCCCTTCTCCTACTCTGTCCATCCTCCTACGTCATGCTTTTTCCATTTTGTTTGATTTTTTCCACATTCAAATAAAATCTTATGATTTTTTTTTCCTGTGACTTATTTCACTTAGCATAATACTTTCTAATTCCATCCATGCTATCACAAATGTTATCTTTCTTTTTTATGGTTGCATAGTATTTCATTATATGCCACTTGGCCAACACTTACTATTTCTCATCTTCTTTATATGGGCCGTTTTGATTTTGATTTGTATTTCTTGATTAGTGATGTTGAACATTTTTTCATGTGTCTGTTGGCCATGCATATCTGTTGTTCGGGAAAATGTGTACTCAGGTCCTATGCCCATTTTTAAATTGGATTACCTTTTTTTTGTATGTTTACTTGTTGGTGTTGAGTTGTGTAAGTTCTTTATATTTTTTTTATATTAAAACCCCTTAACAGATATGTCTTTTGTGAATATCTTCTTCCATTCTGTGGATTAACTTTCCATTTTGCTGACAGTTCCATTTGCTATGCAAAAGATTTTTATTTTAGTACATTTCCAATAATTAATCTTCCCTTTTGTTTCCTTTGTCAAGAGACAGATCTAGAAAAATGGTGCTGAGGCTCATGTCAAATAGATAACTGCCTAATTATGTTTTCTTCTAGTAATTTTATATTTTCAAGTCTCACCTTTAGAACTTCAATACATTTGGAGTTTATATTTGTGTATGATATAAGAGAGTGGTACACTCTCATTGTTTTGCACGGAGCTCTCCATTTTTCCCAAGGCTTTGACATAGATTGATTGAACATATAAATGTATGTTTATTTTCGGACTCTCCTGTTCCATTGAACTAGGTGTCTGTTTTGTGCCAGTACCATACTGTTTTGATTACAACGGCTTTGTTGTGTTTCTTGAAATAGGGGATTGTGATACTTTGTTCTTCTCAAAATTGCTTTTGCTTTGGGGTCTTAGGCGGTTCCATACAAATTTCAGCATTATTTGTTCTGGTTCTTTGAAAAATATTATTGTTATTTCAAGAAAGATTGCACTGAATCTGTAAATTGCTTTGGGTAGTATAGAGTAACAATATTAACAATTAACAATATTAATTGTTCCAGTTCGTGAACATGGAATATCTTCCCCTTTATATGTATCACTTTAAATTTCTTTTTTAAAATTTTTTTAATATTCTTTATTTCTGAGAGAGAGAGAGAGAGAGGGAGCATGAGCAGGGGAGGGTCAGAGAGAGTGAGGGAGATACAGAATCTGAAGCATACTCCAGGTTCTGAGCTAGCCCATCAGCACAGAGCCTGATGCGGGGCTCGAACCCACAAACTGTGTGATCATGACTTGAGTTGAAGTTGGACGCTTAACTGACTGAGCCACCCAGGCGCCCTTAAATTTCTTTTACTGGTGTTTTATAGTTTTCAGAGTACAGGTCTTTCACCTCCTTGGTTAAGTTTATCCTTAGGTATTTTATTCTTGTTGGTCCAACTGTAAGTTGAATTGTTTTATAACTTTGTCTTTCTACTTTGCTATTACTGTAGAGAAATGCAACAAATTTCTATATATTGATTTGTATTTTCTAACTTTAATGAAATAGTTCATTACTTGTAATAGTGTTTTATTGGAGTCTTTACGGTTTTCTATGCATACTATCATGTCATCTGAAAATAGGAATAGTTTTACTTCTTCTTCACCAATGTGGATGCCTTGTATTTCTTTTTCTTACCTGATGGCTGTAGTTAGGACTTACAGTACTATGTTGAATAAAGTGGTGAGAGTGGACATCTTTATGTTGTTGCTGATCTTAGAGGAAAAGCGAAGTTTCTCACTACTCAGCATGTTAGCTGTGGGGTTTGTCATATATGGTCTTTACTATATATGTTCCCTCTAAACCCACATTGTGGAAACATTTGATCATGATTGGATGTTGAATTTTGCTAACTGTATTTTCTGCACGTAATGAGATGATGATAAGATCTTTTCTCCTTTTCCTTATTGCAGTGATGTATCACATTGATTGATTTGCAAATATTAAATCATCCTTGCATCATAGGAATAAATTGCACTAATGATGACCGATCCTTTTAATGTATTACTAACTGCAAATTGATAATATTTCATTGAGGATATTTCCATCTGTGTTCATCAGGGATGGGATATTGGACTGTAGTGTCCTTTTGTTAAAAAAATATCTTTGGTTTTGGTATCAATGTAATGCTGTAACGCTGGTCTTGTAAAATGTATTTGAAAGTTTTCTTTCCTTTTCTATTCTTTGGAATAGTTCTAGAAGAAGAGGTATTAACTATTCCTTAAATGTTTGGTAGAATTCACCTGTGACTCCATCTAGTCCTGGACTTTTGTTTGTTGGGAGTTTTTTGATTACTGATTCAGTTTCATTAGTAGTAATCAGTCTGTTTAGTTTTGTGTTTCTTCCTGATAGAGTTTGGAGGATTATGTGTTTCTAGGAATCTATTCTCTTTTTCTAGGGTTTCCAGGGCTTTTTGGCATATAATTTTTCATAATATTCTCTTATAATTATTTATGTTTGCTGGGTTTTTTTCTCTTTCATTTTTGATTTTATTAATTTGGGTCCTGTCTCTCTTTATTCTTGATGTGTCTGGCTAAGTGTTTATCAATTTGGTTTTATCTTTTTAAAGAATAAGCTCTTGATTTCACTAATCTTTCCTTTTTGTTTTTTAAGTCTCTGTCTCTCTACTTCCTTCCTTTCGCTGACTGTGGGCTTTGTTCTTCTTGTCCTAGTTAATTTAGGTGTAAAGTTAGATTGTTTATTTGAAATTTTCCTTTTCTTCAGGTAGTCCTCTATTACTATGAATTTCCCTCTTAAAATTGTTGAATCCCAAAGATTTTTGACTACTGTGGTTAGATTTTGATTTGCCTCCATGTACTTTTTAATTTCTTTTTCAATGTCTTCTTTGGCCCATTATTTATTTAGCCGCATTTTGTTTGGGGACCACATATTTGTTTGTTCTCCTCATATTTTTTCTTATAATTGATTTCTAATTTTAAACTCTTGTGGCTGGAAGAAATGCTTGACATGACTATAGTCTTGTTAAACTTATTGAGACTTATTTTGTGATATATCCTAGAGAATGTTCAATGTGCAGTTGAAAATACTGTGCATTCTGCTGTTTTTGAAAGAAATATTTTGTTATCTGTTAAGCCATCGTGTCTAAGGTGTCATCCAGACAGTGTTTCATTATTGATTTTTTGGCTCTATGATTATACTTGGATCACTTTAAGTTTCTCCTTTATGTCTGTTAACATTTGCTTTATGTATTTAGGTGTTCCAGTGTTGGGTGCAGATGTTTACAACTGTTACTTCCCCTTTTGGACTGATCTCTTTATTATTATGTAATGCCTCTTTTTATCTCTTATTAAAGTCTTGCTTTTAAAGTCTGGGTTTTTTTTTTATGTATTTCTGCCTCAACTTTTTTTGCCTGCATTTGCATGGAATATTTTTTTCTTTTGCCTTTACTTTAGTCTGTATATATCTCTAGGTCTGAAGTGGTCTCTTGTAGACAGCAAATGGATGGGTCTTGTTTTTTTTAATTTTTTTTTAATCAAAAATTTTTTTATCCATTCCACTATTTCATGTCTTTTGGAGAATTTAGAACATTTAAAGTAATTATTGATAGGTATGTACTTAGTGCCATTTGTTAATTGTTTGATAGAGTTTTTGTAGTTCTCTGTTCCTTTTTCTCTTGCTCCCTTTCCTTGTGATGGATGACTTTTCTTTAGTAATAGGCATGGGCTTTCTCTTTATTTTTTGTGTGTCAAAGATTTTTGATTTGTGCTTGACATGAGGTTCATATATGACATCCTACATATATAGCATCCTATATATGTATAGATATTAAGACAATAGTCACTTAAATTTGTATACATTGTAAAATAACTTCATTTTTGTTCCCCATCCACATTTTATGTAGATGTCATATTTTACATCTTTTTATTTCCTGAATCACCATAACTTTTTAGATATAATTAATTTTACTACTTGAGTCTTTTAACCCTCATACTAACTTTGTAAATAATAGCTCTACTACATTTACTGTATATTTGATGTAACTAACAAATTTTTTCTTTTTATAATTTTTTTTCCAATTATGGACTTTATTTTCCACTTAAGGAATTCCCTTGAATATTTCTTGTAAGGCCCATTTGGTGGTGACAAACTCCTTTAACTTTTGTTTGAGAATTTATCTCTTCTTCAGTTCTGAATAATAGCCTTGCTAGGGGTTTACCTGATGTTGTCCAAGATGTCCCTCAACTTATTCTTGTTTTAAAAAATACTTGTTTGTCCATGAGAGACTCTTGAATGCTGACAAAAACTGAGGACTGATGGATGTGGGGGGGAGGAGGGATGGGCATGGAGGAGGACACTTGTGGGGATGAGCACAGAGTGTTATGTGGAAACTAATTTGATAATAAACAATTTGTAAAAAAAATAAAAATAAAAAAAAATAAAAGGCATTGGACTAGGCTTGGTTGGGCTAATAGAAAGCAAATAAGGGAAAAAAAAAAAAACTTGTTTGTTTCTGTTCAACTTCGGTGCTTTCCATTACCCTGTCTTTTAGATTGCTGATCTGTTCTTCTGCATCCTATATTCGCTGTTGACTCTGAGGTTTTGTCTGTTTGGAGCATATTTCTCTGTCTCATTTTGCTTGACTTTCTGTGTTTCGGTGAATTAGGCAGAAAACTTACTTCTATACTTGAATGAATGATCGTGTGTATGGTTATCCCCTGTGTAGGCTGTGATTTCAGCTGGCTGCTGGAGTTGTGGTTATTATGGACTGGGGTTCTGGAGGCACTCTGCTGAGGCCACCCTTCTGGGGTGGCTGGAGTTGAAGTGGCACAGGCTGAGGTAGTCCTATGGCTCTATGTGTAGAGGGTACTGTGGCTAGATAGTTGGTATAAGCCAGGCGACTTTGGGGCTCTTCACACAGGAAGCACCTTGGTGGGGCAGCTAGAGCTGAGGCAGGTGGAGGGCTGGGGTGTCCCAGGGCACATTGTGTCAGGGTGCACTGGGAAACTGTCTGGAGCTGAAGTGGTGCAAGCCTGGAGTGCTTTGCATCTCTGTCACCTTGGTGAGGCAGCCGGAGCGGTGGTGAGCTCTGACTAGGGTGTTCTGGTATGCACTGTGCTGCTCATTGAGATAGTACATCTTCTGAGTGCTTGACTCTCCTCCCAACCACCTATCAATGTGAAGGGGGAATGTGAACTGGACATTCACCGTACCCTTGAACATGGAGAGAGTTTTAGCAGCTCTCCTGCTATTTGACTGAGATCTAGGGCTGGATCCATTACATTTTAGTTGCCCTTTGAAACCACAGTTTTATTTCTGTGCCCCAGGGCATCTTTAGCTAGTGTGGGCCAGGGTCCTGTTAGTCAGTTAACCTTGCTCTATAAATATATGTAGAGTTGGTGTGTTTGTGGAGCAGGTGAGTGCAGGGTCTTTCCATGTTGACATCTTGGACTGGAAGTCTCTTTGTGTGTCTTTAGATCTGAAGGGAGTCACATACAGGCTGCATATAGACAGGTCTTTTTTTCATCCATTCAGCTATCCTGATTGGAGCATTTAGTCTATTTACATTTAAAGTAAATATTGATAGGTATGTACTGACTGCTTGTTACTTGTTTGCTAGGTGTTTGCTTGCTTTCTTCCTCTCTTGCTCTTTTCCATTGAGATTTGATGATTGTCTTTGTTATGTTTGGATTCCCTTCTCTTTATTTTTTGTGTATCTGTTAAAGATGTTTCATTTGTGCTTAGCATCAGGTTCATATATGAAAACCTATGTATACAGCAGTCTGTTTTAAGTGGTTGTTTAAATTTCAACACCCAAATATATTATCTTTTAGGGTAAATGATACAATGTCCCATTTCAGCATGGCTGTGGAAATTTAAATGCAAAATATAAGTAGGAAAGAAATGAGCAATTGGACAGTTGACTCTAGTATGAAATATGCAAGTCTAGTTTAGGAGTCTTGATAAGTTGGAAAATTACACACATTAAAGATCAATATAAAAAAAAAGATTACATGGAACCCTTTCCCATGAGATAGAAAAAAAAAGTACATAGGTTGAAGATTAAAGAAGTAAGAATAGAGGCACCTGAGTGGCTCATGTGGTTAAGTGTCCATCTCTTGATTTCAGCTCAGGTCATATTCTCAGTTTGTGAGTTCAAACCCTGCATCAGGCTCTGTGCTGACAGCATGGAGCCTGCTTGGGATTCTCTGTCTCTCTCTGTCTCTCAGAATACATTTTTTATAAGGACAAAGACCTACTGAAATGAAAGAAAAAAGATGATGCAGCATAAACCAAACCTAATAATGACTTTTATTTTTTATTTTTTATTTTTTTAAAATGTTTTATTTATTTCTAGGAGAGAGAGAGACAGCGTGAGCAGGGGACGGTCAGAGAGAGAGGGAGTCACAGACTCTGAAACAGGCTCCAGGCTCTGAGCTGGCAGTCAGCACAGAGCCCGACACGGGGCTCGAACCCACGAACCGCGAGATCATGACCTAAGCGAAAGTCAGACGCTTAACCGACTAAGCCACCCAGGCGCCCCTGATAATGACTTTTAATACAGTTGTCAGTCCCCTTATGCATATCACATGTACTTTCCCTAAATTTGAAGGAATTATCGACAAAACATGCATTTCCAGGATAAACTTAAATAGCAGTTTTTTGATACCCACACTACACGGCAGAGCCTTAGGCAGTGTGACCTTATTTCTAAGCATACATGTTAAGGAGATGAGATGGAAAGACTGAGTGTTTATGAATTGAAACTATAATAAAGTATTACCTCACACCTGTCAGAATGGCTAAAGTCAACAACACTAGAAACAACAGGTGGTGGCTAGGATGTGAAGAAAAGGGAACTCACCTGTACTGTTGGTGGGAATGCAAACTGGTGCAGCCACTCTGAAAAACAGTATGGAAGCTCGTCAAAATGTTTAAAATAGAAAACAGAACTACCCTACAATTCAGCAATTACACTACTAAGTTTTACTCAAAGAAAACAAAAATGCTAATTCAAAGGGATATGTGCCCCCTGATGTTTATCTACAATAGCCAAATTATGAAAACAACCCAGATGTTCATTGGATGATGACTGGATAAAGATGTGAGATACATAGATGTATATACACATAAGTATGCACACAAAATGGAATATGACTCAGCCATAAAAAAGAATGATATCTTGCCATTTGCAACAATGTGGATGGAGCTGGAGAGTATAATGTTAAGCAAAATAATTCAGAGAAAGACAAATACCATAGGATTGCACTCATATGTGGAATGTAAGAAACAAGAAATACATTCTAAGGGTTACTGGGGGGAAGGTGGGGGTGGGGTGGGGTGGGTGAAATAGGTGATGGGTATTAAGGAAGGCACTTGTGATGAGCACCAAGTGTTGTAAATGTTAAATCACTAAATTGTACACCTGAAACTAATATTACACTCTGTGGCCTGGGTAGCTCAGTTGGTTAAGTGTCTGACTTCTGCTCAGGTCACTATCTCATTGTTCATGCATTCGAGCTCCATACTGGGCTCTGTGCTGACAGCTCAGAGCCTGGAGCCTGCTTCAGAATCTATGTCTTCTTCTCTCTTAGCCCTTCCCTTGCTCATGCTCTATCTCTGTCTCTCTCAAAAATAAACATAAAAATAAATAACAACCTAAAAAACTTGGGGAAAAAAAGGTGACCTTGAGAGGTTAGCTAGCTTCCATTACCCTCAGCCCCAAAATAGGGGTAATATTAAGTGTTTTACAAGATAGTTGTAAGGGTTAAATGAGATTGTGTGTATAGCCATTTGGCACATAGGTGCACAATTCATGGTTATTATTGTCTACCTTCTACCCCAGTGTTGAGGGGTTAATAAAGTCCAATTATAAAACTTCAAAGGAATAAAAATCCTAAATGATAATACCAGCTATGAAATCACCCTACTTTTCTTGGTCTTTAGTCTTGATTTTGGTCACAGAACTTTGTTTAAAGTTATGTTTCATTAAGAATAAAGAGCTGTTGAAGGAAAGAAAGTCAGAAGAGTGTTTATCAATTCTCATTGATAGATTGATAGAATCACAAAAAGATTCAACTTGGCACCACCAAGATTTGGGGTTGGATAATCTTTATTATTGGTAATGGTATTGTAAGATGTTTAGCCACATCCCTGGCATCCACCTGCTAGATGCCAGTAGCATATCCCTGCTCCTCAAATGTGACAGTCAAATATATATATTCAGATACTGCCAAATGTGCCCCCTTGGAGAGCATAGTTATCTCCAGTTGAGAAGCAGGGACTGAGGAGAAAGTTGTGATTGAAAAGCCCTGGGGCAGGACATAGGCATCAGTATTTTTAGAAACGCCCTAGATAACTTCAGTATGGAACTAGAATCAAATGGGGAATCAGATTTAGAGCAATTGGCCAGGAAATCTATATTTTATTTGTTTTTATTGAAATATAATTAACCTATAACATTATATTAGTTTTAGGTGCACAACATAATGATTCAGTTTAAGTATACATAGTAAAATGATCACCAAAATGAATCTATGTAACATCCATCAACACGGTTTCAATTCTTCTTTTCTGTGAAGGGAACTTTTAAAATGTATTCTTTTACCAACTTTCATATATTTCAAATTTGATAAAAATTGAAATAATTCAGTATTATCTATAGTTACCATGCTGTACATTATAGCCTGAGGGTTTGTTTTGTTTTGTTTGCACTCACTTTGTTGACCTCCCAGCCTCTGCCTCTGGCACCCACCAGTCCATATCTATGTTTGTCTTGAAGTCATATAGTATTTGTCTTTCTCTGACTGACTTCACATAGCTTAATGCCTTCATGATCCATCCGTGTTATCACAAATGGCAAGATTTCATTGTTTTTTATGTCTCAGTAATGTATTGTGTATGTATATTTATACCACACATTTTCTTTATGACTTCATCCACAGATTGACACTCAAGTTGTTCCCATGTCTAGGCTTTTGTAAATGTTACCTTGAACATGGGGGTGCAGATATATTTTTGAGTTAGTGTTTTCATTTCCTTCAGACAAATGCCCCAAAGTGGCTGGATCATATGGTGGTTCCATTTCTAATTTTTTGATGACCCTGCATGCTGTGTTCATAGTTGGTATACCAGTTTACATCCCCACCAAGGGGATGTAACTTGCATGAGCCTTCCCTTTTCTCCACATCGTCCCAAACACTGGTTATATCTTGTCCTTTTGATATTAGCATTCTTATTTTTTTTTTAATAGTGTGAGGTGATAGTTCATATGGGTTTGAGTTTCATTTACCTGATGATTAATAATTTTGAGCATCATTTTATGTGCTGGTTAGTCTCCTGTATCTCTGTAGAAAAATGTCTACTCAGAACATTTCTCCATTTTTGAATTTTTTTGCTACTCAGTTATAAGTTCTTATATTGTGGATGTTAGCACCTTATAAGATAGAAGATTTGCATATATTTTTTCCCATTGGGTAGGTTGCTTTTTTATTTTTTTGGTTTCCATTGTATAGAAGCTTTTTAAATTAAAAAGCTTTTGTTTTTGCTTTTATTTTTGGTGTTAGGTCCCAAAAAAATCACTGCCAAGGAGCCTACCAGCTATGTTTTCTTCTATGAGTTTTACAGTTTCAGGTCTTAAAGTTCAAGTCTTTAATTCATTTTGAGTTCATTAGTATGCATGGTATAGGATAGTGGTCTAGTGTCATTGTTTTGTATTGTAGCTCTCCAGTTTTCCCACTACCCATTGATTGAAGAGACTGCCTTTTCCCCTCGACTGACTTTGGTAAAATTCAGAACTACAGTTAATAAATGAAGGATATTCTGAGAATTTAACAAAAGCTATTGAAGATAATAGTGGTCTAGTATTATTACATTGCCTTTCCCATTTGGAAGGGAAATATTTAGGAAAACCAATATGAATTATAAAAGAACTGGGACAGAGATAGTTAAATATGTGGCAATCACTCTTTATTTAAGGGTAGTGTTTTAAATGTTTATTTTTGAGAAAGAGAGAGAAAGCACACATGTGCACGTGGGAGTTGGGCAGAGAGAGAGGGAGACAAAGGATCTGAAGCAGACTATGCTGACAGCAAAGGGCATGATGTGGGGCTTGAACTCACAATCCATTAGATCATCACCTGAGTCAACGTCGGATGCTTAAATGACTGAGCTATCTATGCCCCCCTAGGGTAGTTTTAATTACTGTTTTGGTCAGCTAGGGCTGCCCTAACAAAAAGTTATAGTAGGTGGGTTATAAAGGGGAAATGCGTTTTATCAAATTTTTGAAGGCTGGAAGTCCAAAATCAAGGTGCCAGCATTGTTAGGTTTTGGTGACAACTTTCTTCCTGCTCTGTAGATGGGCACCTTCTTGTGTCTGTGCATGTCAGGGCCTCATGCTCATGACATATTCTAAACCCAATGATCTCCAATGTTTGATTCCACCTCCACATACTGTCACATTGGGGGTTAAGGCTTTAACATAAATTTTTTTTATGAGGGGACAATTCAGTCCCTAGCAGTTACCAAGAATTTTGCATTTTTCTATAAGTCTAGAATTAAGTGGGCAGGCAGAGTCATATTTCTCTCAAAGATAAAAAAATTCATCTCCAGGTATTGTGAACATGTTACCTTTCATGGCAAAAGAGACCTGTAGATATGACTGAGGTACAAATCGTGATATGGGGAAGTTATTTGGGTGCTCTCCATGTGATCTCATCAGTCCTTAAAAATGAGGAGGCAGAAAAAAAAGTCATTACTCTACACAAATAATAATGATCTCAATATTTACAATCGTATTTTCACTTTTCATGTATTGCATTTGATATGAGAGATCGGGTGTCACTTAACACTTCCTTGGATTTTTCTCTATTATCATAACATCTTACACATATCCTTTACTATTGTTTCCTAAAGCATCGTAAATCCTCCATTCATTGTTTTTTTACCCTAGTACTTGCCCTCTCAGCACTGTATCTTGTCGTTGGACCTACAGAGAGTTTAGGTCAACCACGAAGTTTAGAGGGGACACAGTCATCCCAGCAAATCGGTACTGGAGTCCCATACAAGAACAAATACTAAGCCATGAATGGTGATATAAGCTCCCCAGGGTTCTCGCTCTTGGAACCCAGACATCATGATGTGGGGAAGCCAAACAAGCATAAGGAGGCCACCTCGTCCACCCTTAGTCCCATCTAAGGTCCAGCCAATATCTAGCATCAACTACCAGACATGGGAGTAAGTGAGTCTTGAGAATATTTCAGTCCCCAGCCTTTGATGAGGTCCTATTGAAACCAAGTAGAGCTGAAATGAGCTGTCATTGCTTTAAGCAGCTCGTTAGGTTTTGGTGTGGTTTGTTACATACATACGGCAAGAGAAAACTGCAGTAACTTCCACATTTCTACCAAACCAGATACACTGTGGTCTTTCCTTAGTATTCACTGACATCTAGCTTTATGCTAGCTTCATAGTCTGAGGCCCCATCAGTCGTGCTGCTTCCCATAGTATGAGCAATTGTTCCTTACATACATCTGAGTATAAAGTCTTATAGTGTTGTTTTGTTCCTCTTATGCTCATGTAAATCCTCGCAATTCTTCAAGGTCTGTTGTTCAGACCACACGATGACTCTGTGCTGTATTGCTTTTGCCATATCCAAAAGCACTGGGAAATTAGTAGCCTAATTTTCTTTGGGGGAAACACCTCTTCCTAGTACCCTATGCAGAGGCTTTCAGTATGGTGGGCTTGAGTTTCTGATTTGGGTGTGGAAGGGGCCCAGACTTATCCAGTTGGCATAGTCCCTCTTCCTAGCCTTGTAATTATTTCAATATTGAGCTGGTCCACTGAGATAGAATCCTGGAATTTTCCCAAAACGATCTTTTAGCTGTTACTGCTGAATCATAAGGCTCTCATCCCAGGACTGCATTGGCCAACACAGAGTGAAAGCCTACCTGAGAATGAAGCCAACCTAGAAGAAATTAGAGGCAAGTGTCTGCTTTCTCATGGCATCACTGGAGCACATGGGTTCAGCCGTGTCGGAAGATGGATCCTTACTCCACCCTACAACCTCTTAGTTTTGTAAGTCAAGCAATTCCCTTTTTGGCTTAAAGGCAGACTGAGTTAGATTTCTATCACTGGTTAACTATAGAGTCCATATTTATCATCGATATGGCATTTCCTGAATGCCTATGTCAGATGTAATTCTGTATTTGGGGTCAAGACATGAACATGAGCAAGACAAGGTCCATGAGGCTTATGCATATCCGTTCTTCCTCCCATCCCTTTAGTGGAGTTCCTTGTGATGGCATTTGGGTACAGCACTTCTCACAGACATTGCAGAATATAATTACTGCACGCATGCTATTATAAGCTTTGCAAAGACAGCAATCATTCACTGTACCTGATGACTGAAAAACACATGTAGGAGAGGGTGGGCATATAATATGCATTCAGTAGATAGGATTTTTTTTTCTTTCACATTGCACCTGGCAAGGGTCTTGTCCATAGTTGTTTAGTGGTAGGTATATTATTCATTGTCTCTAGGTAATACTGCATAACATTTACAGAACGATGATTATATGCCAGAGTCAAGTACCGCCTCAGTCCATTGTCACAGTAACATGAGGAGAGAGGTGCTTTTCTTCCTTTTGTACACATGGGGGGAAACTCAACCCAGTAAGACTTGGAGAATTAAAACTTTTGTCCCTAGTCTTACAGTTAGTACTGGGCAGACTGAGCACACCAGCTGAGCACAGCAAACACCTCCAAGCCACTCCACTTGTATAAAATGTGTGGGATTTCCTGCTAGAAAAACGTTCTAAATACCTGTTTGGAATCCAGGCAAATGGGCTGGGTAAAAAAGCCTTGAGAGAATAAGAAATGCCTTCTTACTGGTGCAGCGGTGCTGCCCAGGCTAGAGTAGAAACTTAGTGACATTCTGGGGGGCGGACAGGGTGAGCAGAAATTTGGAAGGCACTGCTGTAAGCTAGATAGAGGGAGCAAATTGCCTGAGCTTTCTTCTTCCCACATCAGCCACAGATGTAAAACAAATGACAAGAGTAAAAATTGCAAAAGCCTTTTCTAAAAAGTGTTGCAGATTCCATGGCTGGCAGCCAAGAAAGTGTAGCGTCCTGGGTTGTCAGAAGTGCATAACAGAACAAAGAATCTCAGGCTTCTGGGAAAGATGATAGGGTGGGAAATGAAGAGCGTATGAGGAAGCAAAATAGAAAAACCTCACTAAGGGTAAATGGAGATAATAGGTCCTTGAGGGTTTTGGGAAGACATACAGAGTTCGAATGCATATGTGCAGCGAAATAAGCTATTTGTAGAGCTTGTGGCGAGTTCTCTCCCATCCCTTCAAGGAACACACAGGCTCACTATTAAAATTGTGGTAGTTTTGGGGGAGAAGGAAGTGCATTCACAGGCAAATTGAAAAGATGACCATAGAATCTCTTTCTGCCTTAGAGTGTAATGAAAAATTAAATATTTACTGTAAATAGTCATGAAAAAGGCAGATTTTTTTTTCCATCTTAATTTCCTGGGGGGTGTTAGGCAGACCCCCTTAGCCTAGAACTGCTGCTCTGTGGCATGGTCCCGCCCCCGTCAGTCCGGTGGCTGGAGTAGGCACTGGCGACGAGGGGAAGACACAAGGCTCATCCGTGCACCATGCGAATAGGAGGGAGGTGACAGTTTCTGAACTTTGGTGACATAAGCATTTTGGATCCTCAGTTCATACATCTGAATACACGTCATGAAAACACCTTTCCCAGTCAGTTATTCGCTGGATGAAATGGGTAATGCATGCTCAGTCTCTGCTGTTCCATCTCCTTCACATGTGCCCTCTCCCCCTAGTCCGAGAGCCCTGTGAAGGCACTGACCGGGTCTCTCTAGTTCACGCCTGTGCCCCCAGTGCCTGGCACAGAGACTGTGCTGAATAAGTACATGTTGGATTGAATTGATGTTGGTTGTGTATTTAGAAAGATGCGAAATCAGTTTTCTCTCTGTTTATTCTAACACAGAGAGATGCTTTTCCCAGAATACTCAGTTTGCCCTGAAGTGTCCGGAAAGATCCTGGTGGTAAATTAAAATGACCAATCACATTTAATGACAGAAATGGCAGGTGGGGCAGAGAACTTTCTTCCACAAACTGTAGTGCTCATTATCATACTCTATCTAGAAACCACTCTGTTAATCAAAAAGCACTTTGGGACGCCTGGGTGGCTCAGTCGGCTAAGCATCCAACTTCGGCTCAGGTCATGATTTCACGGTCCATGGGTTCGAGCCCCACATCAGGCTCTGTGCTGACAGCTCAGAGCCTGGAGCCTGGTCCAGATTCTGTGTCTCCTGCTCTCTCTGTTCCTTCCCCACTTATGCTCTGTCTCTCTGTCTCAAAAAAAATTTTTTTAATTAAAAAAAAAACACCTTCAGTGACCATCTACATGAGGTCTTTGAAGGACGCCATGTAGCAGAAAGAAATCCTCTGAAAATTGTTCTTTATTGCATCTGCCCCCAGAAGAAAACAAAATGACAGAGTAAAATTTGCTAGGGTGTGCTTAAAGCCATTACCATTTTGCTAAGTGCCTTGTCTAGTTTCAGCTTCCAGACACCTCTTCCAAAGATCCTTCCTTGGCCTGAGTACTAGATAAATATAATAGAGAGGCACAAATAAGAGGTTACTAGATAAAAGCAGATGAAATGTATTGAGGGCTATGGGAGAATATTTGATAGCTGGGTGGTAGGGAAAGGGGAGACATAGCAACATCCAAGTAGAGCCTGGCTGATAGGTCAGTTAACTTGTCCATGTGATTCTGTTAGAAGTCTGGTAAAGAGGGGCGCCTGTGTGGCTCAGTCCATAAAGTGTCTGACTCTTGATCTCAGCTCAGGTCATGATCTTGAGGTTCCTGAGTTTGAGCCCTGCGTGGGGCTCTGTGCCAACAGCGCAGAGCCTGATTGGGAGTCTCTCTGCCCCTCTCCCACTTACTCTCTCAAAAATAAGCCAAAAAAAAAGTCTCTGGTAATGAAACTATAGTTCTTAACTGCACAAATGATAGAGCGCTAAAACTTTTTGAGAGTAAGTTACTCTACATACTCTTTGTGCTGTACCAGCATTTTACAATGCTTTTTTTGTTTTGGGTCTATTCCTTTCACCAGATTAAATACTTGTGAGCCTATTAAGGATTATTGTAATCATGCTTTCTTTTTTTGCATAATTATTAAAAACACTCTAGGTTATTTTATTAGGTGAATATATTAATGGCCGTATTATAGTGTTAATTTCATAATATTTGACTGTATGTATAATGTATAATAATTAACTTGTGCTGATTTAATCAACACTGCACAATATTTAATTTACTACCAAAAAATATAAGAAAATCATGATTTGGTCATAAATTTATAAGTATTAGGCCCGTTTTTATTTAGAGATTGTAGCCATAAGAGGATTCAGATTTAATTTAATTACGGATTATGGCAAACAATGGACAAAAACTGTCTTCATCTAATGTTCCAACATTTTCCCTCTTCCACTTAAAAATCGGTTAACATTGATAATTTTCAAGTTTTACTTATAAATTATAGAAGAAGCTGGAAGATATTAGGCTACTATTTGTAATCATTTACCCACAAGTAAGATATTCGAGATGTTGGTAGCCTGAATTCCCAATAAATAAAAAGCTAAATCAGTAATAATTGCCACAGTGCTTTCTCTTTTTAATGTTTTCTTTATTATCAGAAACTTCTTGCCAGTCTATATTATGCATCTGACCCACAGAGCTGATGGCGAGCCTCTTAAGGAACCTGTCATTGTCAGCTTGGGCTGCTGTGACAAAATGCCACAGACTGGATGGCTTAAACACACAGAGATTTACTTGTCAGAGTGCTAGAGGCTGGAAGTCCAATACCAAGGTGCCTGCAGACTGCCCCAGGTAAGGGCCTCTGTCCTGTGTCTTCACATGGTAGAGAGAAAAAGCTCAGTTCTCTTTTTCTTCTTGTAAAGACGTTAATGCCATGGGGGGGTTGGGTGGAGAGAGTTCCCACCCTCATCTAAACCTAAATACTTCCCAAAGGTTCTGTCTCCAAATATCCTCACACTGGGGCTTAAGGCTTCAATCTATGGATTTGGGAGGAATACACACCGTTGGTCTACAAGAACAGTGGTGTAGAAGTGCTTTGTTCTAGACAAGAGGGGACCCACCTCACTCTTGAGGACTTGCTCTGGCTGTCTTCCTACTAGGGTAAAGGATCTTCAGGGCGCAGAGGATGTGAAGACTCAGAGCCCACACTCTCCCAGCTGCGACTGAGGCTCAAGACCCAGAACTGCCTGCCTGCACAGCCCTTCCCCAGGGACCGTGCTCCTGACTGGGAGCTGAACCAGCCTGGTGGAATCCTCTTCCCAAGAGATGGCCACGGGGTGGCCATTGTGATTGACAGGGAAGAAGTGGCTGGAAATTGAAGTGCTGGCTGGGAAGCCACAGGTATGAAAAACAGATAGAACTGAGGACAGGTGTGGAGAGCTGGCTCCAGGTCCCCATGTTGCAGATCAAATTCTGGAAAGAATTGTACATGCAAATCTCACCTTCTAGGTGATTAAGGAGATGGGAGTGTGAAAATGGGAGGATAGAACATATTTTATTTCAGATGGTTGGAGTGATTATAGATTATACTGGTCAAACCTGTCTTGGGAGCTTGCAGTGTTGAGCTGAAGTGATAGGCCACCTGAATCCTGAGTTTGCACTTCACTGTTGGCCATGCTGATTGACTGGAGCACTCACAACTGCTTTGTGTGGAGAGGAAAATAGATACAGGATAATAATTAGATGAATTTTAAAAGCTTTCTTTCCTTCTTCCTGCCCCCATGTTCCCCTCAGAGGCTGCCTCTCTGCTGTCCTTGTCATCGGAACATGACTTGGTGCTCTTAGTAGGTGAGTAGTGTTGTTTTCATGTCTATTTTTAAAAGCTTACATTAGTAATTGAGCTTTAGCTCTCATTTTTTTCTTGCCTTTTTACACTTAATACTGTTTTGAAGATCTATTAATAGTGTTTGTTCTAGGGATGAAGTTTATTGGTTCTAACTCCTGCCCATTGTCCATGGAACATATATATCTTTTTTTTCTTACCTATTCCCTTCATGGTGGGCATCTGAATGGCTTCCCAGTCTCTATGACCACAAAGAAAGTATGACCATAATGAATACGTTCTTTGGGATGCTTTTCAAGCTGAGAATTTCTTGGAGGTATTTCCCCAGGAGTGGTATTATTGACAGAGCTTATGCTAATTTATTTCATTAAATACATTGGGATTGTTTGCTGTACTGATTTTGTTTGATTTTTTTAAATGTTTAATATTTTTGAGAGGGAGACCACCACACACAGGTGAGAGAGAGAGAGGAGGACTGAGACAGCCTAGTGTGGCCTCAAACTCAGGAATCTGTGAGCTCATGACCCGAGCACAAGTCAGATACTTAACTGACTGAGCCACCCAGGCACTCCTGCTTTACTGATTGGAGCTGTTTACCTGAGTCCTCATCTCTCTACATTTTCAACAACACTTGATATTACTTACTCTTCAAAATTTGGCCATTCTCGTGCATTCTAGCGGTCTCTGCATTGCTTTTTACTAGCATTAGTGACATTAAAAAAGAATCACTATTTCAAAATTACAGTTCCCTTCTCCATCCCTTTCATGTTTGGCTAATGCCTTTTCTTACATAGTCTCGTTCTTAAAGCCTTTGGTTCACCAAGGTTTTTGGTTTATATGGCTGCTCTGTGTCAGGTATAAAGAAGGCAATAGTGTATCTGAAAATGGGAAGTTCTGGCCATGGTGTTGTTGGTGATGTGTGTTTAATTTACAAAAAGGGCACTGAGATCTCAATAATCAGTTTCTTCTTTTCCCCTTTTTACTTGATCCCTTTTCTTTTTACATTTCCCTTAACACCATTTAAAGAAATATCCATGTTACCCTATGTACAAATTCACCCTATTAATTTTTTTCATTTTTACCTGAATTTTTAAGGATTTATTGAGCTTTGCCACAACAATATCTCACAGTGTCACTCCTCAGGGAGAACAGGAGCTATGTGGAAGAGGAAGCAGAGTAAAGGTAAGTAGTGAAACAATTCTGACACAATTTGCCTTAAAGAGAAAACAGTTCTATAGCATTAAAGGGGAAAAATGTATCTAGAATCTAGTCATTCACTTCTTATAGAAAAGTAACTGCTCAGACATAAAAGCACAGTCATTGGGGCGCCTGTGTGGCTCAGTCGGTTAAGCCTTGATTTTGGCTTAGGTCATGATCTCAGAGTTTGTAGGTTCAAGCCCTTGTGTTGTTGGGCTCTGTGCTTACACTGAAGAACCTGCTTGGGATTCTCTCTCTTTCTCCTTCTCTCTTTAAATAAATAACTCTAAAAAGAAAGAAAAGCACCATCAACATGATAGTTCTCCCATAAGAACTTCAAGGTGGTTTCATTACCATCTTTCTACCCCATTTGAGGCGCGAAGGCCCCAGTATGTTCTCCATATAAAGCTTTGATGTTGAGTCGGAGAACTTGATGATGCAGCCAAATTGCCCATCTATGTTCATTTATGGTCAACCCTGGCTTTTCTGGTTTTATATCCATGCCATGGGCTTTTAATTGGGATAATAAATATGCCTGGCTTTCTTTTGTGCTCTCTGCCTTTTATGCTCCTGCTTAGTTGACTTTGCAGCTGTTTTTCTCCCAGACACAGGGCAGAGGCCTGCGGGTGGATCCAGAAAAGAGAGCTCCATGTTCTAGTAGGTCAGTTACCAGTATGTGGGCAGGCATCCTTTGTGAAACCTAGGAGGACTTTGCCACGCAAGAGCCCCAGCTGGCGATAATGATGAGTATGTGGAAGAATTCTTTTAACAATGTGCAACTGTACTGCTAGAATAAAATTTGTTCTCTGGCTGTTGACAGAGCTACTTGACCTTGAGAACATGGTTCATTAAATTGGAAGTATTGTCCCCATCTCTTATGACTTAAAACTCTATCTTTTTATAATTGAGGCCAACATTCGTTTGACTGTGGCCTCTCTTCTGGGCATTCCAGAGCTCCAGTGAGGAGAGCTTCCCTGTAGGACAGAGGGGGAATCTTGTTCCTCATAAACACGCAGCAAAGAGCCGTGGGAATGATGCTCAAAGGGATCTGCGTGCCAGGATTTGGAATCTTACCTGTGCTGAGTGAGTTTGTGACACTGACTCATGTGGTAGGTGATCTGCTACTTTCCTAGTGCTAAATGATAGTTCTCCACTTAATATCCCCTTATGGCCATTATGTAACATGGAGAGGGACAGCCAAATCTACCAAGAGAAAAACTATTCTTTGAGGCAGGTAAGCATCCTCATGAATTATAGATCATATCTTACTGGGTTAAGTATATCGTTGGGATAGTCTCAGGAAACATCATTTCATTTTACTTACTATGTATTTCTAGTTAGTGCGAAGAAGCTACTATTTAAATGAAAACCTTCATGGCCTGCTAGTGTTTTGCACTAACACCCACTTACATCTTGTGCACCCTAGTTGTCCTTATCTATAATTTATCACTGTGCCTATCACACAATGGGAGAAAATAGGTATCAACCTTCATCAAATACCTATTTAAAGCTCTGCTCATTAGTAAGCACTTCTACGAAGCCAAAAATAGCCACAAGAATTATGGTCAGTATAGAATCCTCCTGAGTCCATTTTTAGATCATCTGTGATTTTCATACCAGCTATAAAAGATAAAGAGATGTTCGTTTCTGTTGGTAAATGAGAATCGCTTGGGTGTCTGAATGAAGGGGACAGGGTTTGGCTCCTATTGCCTGAGGGGACATGAGCTCAGGGTGATGAGCGTGCTTCCTCCTCTGCTCTGCCCCTATCTTGTGTGCTTCTGGAGATTGACCAATTCCATTCTTCCTTTAGTAGCAATGCGTTGATCAGGCATTTCCTTGAGGGTAAGACAAGACAGGATGCCAGAGAAACGTCTGCCTCGAGTGAGCATAACTGACACGACCTCCTGCTCTCACTTGTTTCTTCTGCGTCTTGCCGGAGGTTTGCATGGTGGTGGTGGCAATGGACTCAAGTCCTGGATTCCAGGGTGTATTCCCATCTAGTCTGTTGTTCCATATTCTACCAAAGGAGAAGAATCATCACCTCTCAGCGTGAGTCAATCCAGCCCAGGGTGACGCAAGGTAATAAGACTGCAAAAAGATTTCTTGTTATTACATTTTCTCTTGGAAATGATTGTATTTTCAGTACAATGCTGTGGAGCATTCCTTGATCTTGAGGCTGCATGACAAGCCTACCCAGGACCCCCTTATTGGAGTTCTGATGTATCTGCGTGGGTGTTTGACAGCATAGAGAACTCGCTGGTTACCATTCCAGCTGTGGTTGCTCCTTGTCATGTTTTAGGACACAGTTGGCCCCCATCAGCTTGGGTGTGCTATTAGCTAGCAACGGATAAGAAGACAACAGGTTCTTTCATTTGAAACAGCAACTGACATGGAGAGATATTCTGATGAAATTCTAGGCACAAAGGAGGAAGCTGGCCTTTTTTCTAGCTAGCTGGATTTTCTTTTTTTTTTTCTTTAAATGTTTATTTATTTCTAGGAGAGAGAGAGAGAGAGAGACAGCATGAACAGGGGAGGGTCAGAGAGAGAGGGAGTCACAGGCTGAAACAGGCTCCAGGCTCTGAGCTGGCAGTCAGCACAGAGCCCGACGCGGGGCTCGAACCCACGAACCGTGAGATCATGACCTAAGCGAAAGTTGGATGCTTAACCAACTAAGCCACCCAGGCACCCCAAGCTAGCTGGAATTTCTAAAGCACACCCATAATCCTAGAATTCAGGGTACCTCAATTCCGTTTGACTTCCAGCTGGGGTCAACTTGTGAAAGTACAGTATGCCTCCAGAAAGGCAGTTGTACGATTCTGTATCTTCTTAATAGGAAGGTGTGTTTACTTTTATAAGCATTTCATTAACAGTGTGGTAACTCATATTGTGGATTTGGGGAAATCATTCTTATTACTATTTGATATAACTAGAAGTGGTTAGCAGCAATTAGGTTTCCTAAAATACTGATTTTCCTTCAGTTAATGAAACATTAATATGCTAAAACAGCTGCATCAAATTAAAGTCTGGCATGATGTCTTAGTCTCTGTCTAGCCAGTGTGGTCCAAGATCAGCAGCAGCACCACCTGGGAGCTTGTTAGAAATGCTGATTCACAGGCCCACACCAAACCTACAGGTCAGAATCCATATACTTTTTTAAAGGGTTATTTTACTTTTAAGAGGGTGGGGAGGGGCAGAGAAAGGATCTCTGCTGACAACAGAGAGCCTGATGCGGGGCTTGAACTGTGAGACCATGACCTGAACAAAGTCTGGTACTCAACTGACTGAGCCACCCCAGTAGACCCCACCCTCAGGTTTAAAAAGAGATGGAGAAGGCAGGAATTATTTGGGTGCTCTTGTCACAGAAAAATAATGAGAATCAGCAGAGCAGCTTAATTAGTGACTTGCTCATCTGGGGCTACTAGCACTAGCCAAAAGAAATAATGAGCGCTGCATGAGTAGTTTAAAAACGCTCAGCACATTAAAAGAGTAAAAGGAACAGATAATACATTTAACTGAATACATCCAAAATATTACCATTTCAGAAGGTAATCAACATGAAAAAATAATTGAGGTTTTCTACATTGTTTGTCATGTTAAACCTTAGATGCGTATTACACTTACAGCAGTTTGTACTAGCCCGAAGTCAAGTGCTAAGTAGCCATATGTGGCAAGTGGCTACCACATTGATACTGAGGATGTGTTCTACCTGTCCTACTGCACAGGGCACTGAATTGCCCAGGAAAGGGGACAGCATCAGTCTTCCAAGCCTTCATGCTGGAGATGAACAGACTGGACATAAAGTATCAGAAGCATTGTATGTTCTGCTAACTAATAATTAAAATGAAGGTAACGGTAAATTATAGGATTACTGATGAGTGCTGTTTCACAAGTATATAACTCAGGGTCCACCAGTTCTGAACACTTTCTCGCTCGCTATACACACACACACACACACACACGTATATATATTTATATATGTATACACACATATACACACCTTTCCTGACAACTGGAGAGTAATTTATAGACCAAGCACCTGTGTTCCTAAATATATCAGTATGTATTTCCTGAAAACATTTTCTTACATAATTTGCATTTCTGGATTCAGTCATCTTCAGTTATTATATTCCTATGGCTTCCCGAAATGTAGAAAAGTTTCTCAGACTTTTCTTTGGAAACGGAGGGTATGAGTAAATGAAAAGAGCTTGGCGTTTTTTAGAGAATAGTTACATTTTGAGGAATACCCCTTAACTTGGTGTTTCCTCATGATTACCTTCAGGTTATGTATTGGGGAGGGTCAGCCAAATAGTTTGTAATGAAGGTGCTAGTAAATAGAGGGAACTCAGTACCACAACAAGGACTGAAGGGATCTTCCTGTCCTTGGATCTCTTACAGGTGCTCCCATTGCCATGACTTAAGGAAGAGCAAGGCAATGCAGGTGAGTGAGTCCTGAGCAGTCAGCCTCCTGGACCAGAGAGAACAGTACAGTAGCGCATAGACTGGATCTCGGTGGGAGGACGGAAGAGAGGCAACCCCCAGCACACCAAGGAAAGAAAGGGTGAGCTCTCAAAGCACAGGGAGCAGAATTTGCAAAGGCAATGAGGTATCAAAGGACAGAAAGTATGATTGTAGTCAGTGAGGCTAAGAAGCCAGGCAGCTGAGCCCATTTTGTTAAGTATTAGATATCAAACTAAGGACTTTGAAATTGATGCTATGGACAAACATTTTTGAGATTCATGTTTGAGAAAATAGCTATTGGTGGCAAGGGAGCAGAAGTGGAAGTCAGGGGTATAGTACAACAGTTCGGGACAGACTTAGAGAAGGGAGAGAAAAGGAGACAAAGAAGAGGCATTTGGGACCTTTAAAAATTAGAGGAAAGGGTCTACAATGCTTGAGGTTTAATTAATAATTAGTATTATTGATAATGGCATCTGACAGACAGTGGGTCCCTACTCTTTGACACTAGATTAGAGATCTCATCAATCTTCAGAGAAGCTCTGTGAAGCAGGTGTTATTATCACAGTGGTAATCCTAAGAAATAAAAATGTTGTGGTGGATGATAATACCATGAATCCATGTAGAATGTCTGAACTTGCCAGTGTGGCACAGAATGGATCTTTACCAGTAAGGCATTAGAAAATGGGATAGGGAGGCTTGGAGACCAATCTGGACGGGTGCGGGGCACATGGGAGACATCACATTGGTGACGTAAGAGATGCAATCATAGTATATATGAGACTGACTACGATAAACACTGAATAGGAACAAACGCTACCGTATGTTAAGCAGTGTTAAAGAAAATGTCAGAGATGTTAAATGGAAAGAAGAATACCATATGTAGCCATTCGTGGTGTCAATATAATTGGCCTATCCAAATTTAGTCTCCTGGTAATTCTGACTTTCCAGCTGGCCCAGATTTGTAAAGGATGCACAGTTTACTAATTTGGAAATAGAAATTCTAGTTCAACATGGCAACAGCAGAAGATACTGAACTTACCTCCTCCCACAGACATGAACCTACAACCACATAAGGAAGAGTTTCCTCTAAAAAAGACCTAAATACTTGCTGAGTAACTCTCACACATGAGGCAAAGAAATAAAAATCCACAGTGAAGTAGGTAGGAGATGCTGAGATACTACCTAGCTGTGCAAGCCATGATCAGAAGGGAATTCAAGGCCTATAGCTTCTTCCCAAGGAGCTAAGGGTTTTAAATTTCACATCAGGCATCCCAACTGTTGAGATCAGTACCTAATTTTAAAAATCAGTGGGGTTTGGGTACCTGGGTGGCTCACTTGGCTAGGCGTCCAACTTTGGTTTGAGCCTTGTGTTGGGTTCTGTGCTGACAGCTTGGAGTCTGCTTCAGATTCTGTGTCTCCCTCTCTCTGCTTGCACTCTATCTCAGTTTCTCTAAAAAATAAACAAACATTAAAAAAAAATTGATGGGGCTTGCATCCAGGAGGTCCATAAAGCTACAGAGGTAGTTCTTAAAGGGCTCCTGTGCCAGCACCCACCAGCCCCAGCGCCCAACACAGAAGCATACCAATCTTTGTGGCAAAAGAGGCTCATGTGCTTATTTTAAACACCATCTTCATGATCTCTGGCTGCTGTGATTCTGTAGCACCAATATCTACCCCAAGAGAACTTTTACATGCATCTGGTACCCCCGTTTTTATGTCTGATGCCTTGATTTTTGTGGCTACCAGCCATGAGGTACACAGCTCTGCTGGACAGAGGACAGTAGTAATCAAAGGAAATTCTTAGCAGGCTATAACCCCCAGGATACTGCAAAAACAGACTGAAACACACCCTTTTCGCGTGAAAGAGACCTATCTGTCATGCAGCTTTGGCCTGAGGGACAGGATTCAGGTTTCACACACATCTCTGGGTCTATAGAAGCGTTCTTAGGTACCACAGGCCAGTGGATACCAACTATGCACTTTCCCTTAGTCTGGCACCTCAAGTTTTGCACCCTGACACCTCTAGGTGACCAGCAGAGCTTATACCCCAGAAGATTGTAGAGTTGAATGATTTGGAAGCTGACACCCAGGTGGCAGCTTTTGATCAGCCCCAGGCCAGGTGCTGAGATCCTTCACCTTTGGATAATGACAGATTGTGGCACACCCTCAACTACTGATAGCCTCTAAAAATAAAATCAGCTGTTGGGAAAATCCCAAAAGTTTGAGAGACCACAAAGAACTAGAGAAAGATGAGGTTCATCTCCTACTTGAGGCCACTCCTTCAAGACTGGGAGAAGTGGCTGCTTTATGTAGTGCATAAAAACAAAAATAGGGACTCAAAACCTCAGGAAAAAATTCTTAATAAAATGGAGATGAGTGTTCTACCTAATAAAGAGTTCAAATTAGTGGTCACTCAGTAACTCCCCAAATCAGAAACTTCAAAGAGATAGAAAATATGAAAAAGTACCAAATAAGAGTCATTGAACTGAAGAACACAAAACTGAAATGAAAATTACCCTAGAGAGATGCCATGCAGATTAAATGAAACAGGAAAAAGTCAGTGAACTCAAAGATAAGGCAGTGACACTCACCCAATCAGAACAGCCAAAAAGAAAAGAAAAAAACAAAAAAAGTAAAAACAGCATAAGGAACTTAAGGGATAATACAAGCAGAGCAACACTCAACATTCATATTATATGACTCCCAGAATGAGGAGAAAGAAAGAGGCAGAAGACTTATTTGAAAAAATAATGTCTGAAAACACCCCTACTTCAGGAATGGAAAGGGCATTCGATCTAGGAAGTCCAGAGAGTTTCAAATAAGATGAACCCAAAGTCAAGGAGGGAATCTTAAAAGTGCCAAGAGAAAAATCTTGTTAAGATCTGGGAGCCCACAAGAGACTATCAAATCTTTGTAGGCCAGAAATGAGTGGCAGGATACCTTAGAAGTGTTGAATAAAAAAAATCTTTCAACCAAGAACACTCTATCAGACAAAGGTGTCACCAGAATTGAAAGACAGAGTTACCAGATAAGCAAGAAGCTAAAGGAGTTCATCACCACTAAGCAAGCCTACAGGACATGTTAAAAGGATTTGTATAAGCTTAAAAGAAGTGGCACTAATTGGTAACAAGATATAGGAAAGCATAAATCTCACCGTTAAAGAGACAGCAAAGGTGGTAGATCATGTATATCACTTATAAAATCACTTATCAAGAAAGTATAAACAGTAGAAGACAAAAGTAGTAAAAATACAACATGTGGAGGGGGTAGAACAAAATTTTAAGAGTCTAAGAATACATTTAAACTTAAGTCATTATCGACTTAGATTGTGCTTATAATGAGGCTTACCTGAAACAAATACTCATAACTAAGTATACAATTGTCCCTTGAACAACATGGGTTGGAAATACAGATTCGTTCATATATGTGTAAATCAACTAAGTTAATATTGGTAGCAATATGTCTAGTCAGCAGTTGGTTGAGTAGTTAAGGTTTGGGGGAGTCCAAAGTTATATGCAAACTTTCAACTGGATGGAGTGGGAGTCAGTGCCTTTAACCCCTGCATTGTTGAAGTGTGAACAGTACATAATCAAAAAGGGAAGGTAAAAGATTCTATGAATACCACTACAGAAACAGTCATGAAATCACAAAGTCAGACAATAATAAACCAAATGGCAGTTAGTGTACACCTATCCTATGTAAATGTAAATACACTAATTTCTCCGATGAAAAGGCAGAGAGTGATTTGATAGAATAAGACCCATCTCTATTCTGACTACATTAGACTCTTTTCAGATAGAAGGACACAAACAGACTCAAAGTGAATGGATAGAACAAGGTATTCAATGCAAATGGAAACTAAAAGAAACTTGGAGTAGCTATATTTTTTATCAGAAAAAAGAAAAACCTCCCAAAAAACACAAAGAATTTATCCAGTTCTGTCAACAACTCTATGAGGCAATACTATGTAACCATTTTACAGATGAGGGAACAAAAGCACAAATTTAAGCAGCCAGTGAATAAATGACATTCAAGTCTTCTTATTTTTCTATTGCTCTATTTAAACAAAAATAAAGCAATGAGCAAATATTGATAAAGTGAGAAAAAAGGACAATGTAATAGAAGACAAAGGGCATTACATAATGATAAAGGGGTCACTCCAACAAGAGAAAATAATATTTGTAAATATTTATAGACCCAGCATAAAGCAGCTAAATATGTAAAGCAAATATTAACCAACCAAGAAGACAGAAATAGATAATAGAAATATGAGACTTTAATACCCTTCCCTAACCAATGGATAGATCATCCAGACAGAAAATCAATAAACAAATAGTAGCCTTAATTGATAACCTTAGACCACATGGACTTAATAGACATATACAGAACTTTCCATCATAAAGCAATAAAAAGCACATTCTTCTCAAATGCATGTGGAGCAATCTACAAGATAAATCATGTCAGACCACAAAACAAGTCTTACTAAACTTAAAAGGCTGAGATCATATCTTGATCTTCCACAATGATATGAAACTTAAAACCAATTATAGGAAGAAAACTGGAAACTTCATAAACATGGAGATATTAAACATTATGTGACTGAACAATGAGTGAAGGAAGAAATCAAATGAGAAATTAAAAAATACTGTACACAAATGAAAACACAGCATATCAAACCATAAGGGTTCAGAAGAGCAGTTCCAAGAGGGAAGTTCATAGCAATAAATGCCTACATCAAGAAACAAAACTCTACCTAACTGTATACCTCAAGGAACTAGAAAAAGAACAAATGAAGTCCAAAGTTAGTAGAAATAAATGAAATAGAGACTAAAAAGAAAATAGAAAAGATCAGTGAAACTGAGAGCTGGTTCTTTGGAAGGAAACAAAGTTGACAAATCTTTAGCTAGACTCATTAAGAAAAAGGAAAAGTCACACATAAATAAAATGAAAAAGGAGACATTACAACTTCTACCACAGAAACATAAAAGACCCCAAGAGGCTGTGAGGAAAAATATATACCACAAATTGGACAACCCAGAAGAAACAAATTTCTAGACACATCCAACCTGCCAGACTGAGTCATGAAAAAAATTCTGAGCACACCAATTACTAGAAATAAAATTTATTCAGTAATCAAAAACATTCTAACACACCAAACTGTAGCACTGGGTATCTTCACTGGTGAATCCTCACAAAGATCCAAGGATGATTGACACAAACCCTCCTCAAACTCTTCCAAACAACAGAATAAGGGAACTGATTTTACCAAACCAGTTTTACCCTGATTCTAAAACCAGACAAGGACATCAAGAGACAAGAAGAGACAGGCCAATATTCCTCATGAACATAGATACAGAAATAATGAATAAAATGAACAATGCATTGCAAAGACCATGCACCATGATCAAAAGTCATAATCGTCTCAATACTTGCAAAAAAAACATTTGATAAAAGTTAACAGCTATTTATGAAAAAAACTCTCAGTGTGAGCAAAGAAGAAATGTACCTCAAAGTACTAGAGGCCATATATGATGAGACCACAGCTAACTTTACACTTAATGGTGAAAAGCTGAAAGCTTGTTTTCTATTATCAGGAATTAGACAAGGATGCTTTCTTGCCACTTTTATTCAACACAGTAATTGGCATACATGCCAGAGCAATTAGGCAACAAAGGAAAAACATTCAAATTGGAACGAAGTAAAACTGTCACTATATATTTGCACTATTCGAATTAACTAAGTTGGTCAAGCTGGAGGATACAACATCTATATCCCAGAGTATGTTGAGTTTCTATACACTAATAATCAGCTTCAGAAAGAGAAACTAATAAATCCATCTCATTTACAATTGCATCAAAAAGAATGAAGTACCTAAGAATAAATTTAACCAAGGCGGGGTGAAAGACTTGTACTCTGAACACTGTAATACCTTGATGAAGAAACAAATACATGGAAAGATAGGTAGTGCTTGCGTATTGTAACAATTATATTAATATGTCCATACTACCCACAGAAATCTACAGACTCAGTGCAATTACTGTCAAAATTCTAATGTGTATTTCACAGAAATAGAGAAAACCATTCTCAACTTTGGATGGAACTACGAAAGATCCCCAATACCAAAGCAATCTGGAGAAGAACAAAGCCTGAGGCATCACAGTCCCTGATTTCAATCTTTATTACAAAGCTATATTAATCAAAACAGTATGGTGCTGGCATAAAAACAGATACACAGATCAATGGACAGAGATCCTAGAAGTAAATCCATACTTATTTATTATGATCAAGAAGTCAAAAGTACACAATGGGGAAGGGACTATCTCTTCAACAAATGGTATTGGGCAAACTCATTTAAGACCACTGTTGTAAATCATATAGAAAATTAACTTAAAATGGGTTAAAGACCTGACTGTAAGACCTAAAACCATAAAACTCCTAAAAGAAAAAATAGATAGTAAACTATTTGGCACTGGTCTTGGTGATGATTTTTAGGATTTGTCACCAAAGGCAAAGGCAACACAAAAGCACACAAAGGATCTAAATGGACATTTTTTGAAGATACAAATGGCCAAAAGATATATGAAAAGACTCTCAACATCACTAATTATCAGGAAAATGCAAATCAAACCCATAATGAGATATCACCTCATACCTGTTAGAATGACTATTATCAAAAAGACAATAAATAACAAGTGTTGGCAAGAGGTAGAGAAATGCAAACGGTGTGCACTGTTGAAGCGTAAATTGTTGTAGCCTCAAGGAGAACAGTATGGTAGTTCTAAAAAATTAAAATTAGAACCACCATTATCCAGTAATTCCATTTCTGTGTATGTATTCACAGAAAATAAAAATACTAATTTGAAAAGATAAAGGTATCCCTATGTTTACTGCAGCATCATTTATAATAGCCAAGATATGGAAACAGCCAACAGCCTAAGTATCCATGATGGATGTATGGATAAAGAAAATGTACACGTACACACACACACACACACACACACACACACACACACACTATAGTAGTATTCAGTCATAGAAACAAAGAAATCTTACTATTTGTGATAACATAGATGGACCATTGATGGTATTATGCTAAGTAATAGAAGTCAGAGAAAGACAAACACCATATGATCTCACTTACATGTGAAATCTAAAAATCCCAACAACTACCAAGCTCATAGATACAGAGATCAGGGTGGATGGTGGATGGGCAAAATATGTGCAGGGTCAAAGGTTCAGACTTCGAGTTCTAAAATAAATGAAGTCATGGAGATGTAATGCGCAACATGGTGGCTAGAGTTAATAATACTGTATTGTATATTTGAAAGTTGCTAAGAGGGTAAATCTTAAAGCTTCATGTCACATGGAAAAAAAAGCTGTGTAACTACAAATGGTGATGAACATTAACTAGACTTCTTGTGGGGTCATTTCTTAGTATACTCAAATGCTGAATCATGTTGTACAGGACAAAAACTCCAGCTCATTAATGAAGTTACAGCTTTCCTTGAAGGAAGTAGACCAACTTTGTTCTTGACTCTACCATTATTTTGTGGTGTCAGCTTTCACATACCATTTAACTTGTGCCTGGGAATAAGTACTTTTTGCAATTCTAAAAAGAGAATGCTATTTTCCCATTGGGAAACAATTTCAGCAAAATATTTAAATCTTTGAACTACAAGGGACAGGTTTTTAAAGTGTTAGTTTTATATAGTTAAGATTATAGATAGATCTTGATCAAAATCCACAGGTTTCTAACATTAAATAGATCCCTACATTAGTGTTTCTTAATAGCCTGAAATAGATGTATTATATACTTTTCATTTTGAGGAACCAAACTGAAGATATTTTGCATGTGGACTAGGAAACATTTAAGGAAATATGGAAACCACTAATCTATTTTAATGCTTTCTATTACTTTGAATACATTTATTTCATCCCTTGGTTACTGGAAGTTCTATTATGGTTTAGAAACAACAATGGAAGATTTTATGGTTTATGCTTCATTGGAAGAAAAAACAGTCTTCAGATATTTGACCTCAGATAATTGTGAATCCATTGAAAATGTACTACATATTTTTAGCGATGATATGTATTTTAACTACAAGAAAGTGTACAAGACAATTTATCCTGGGAATTTTCTTTTAGGATCTACAATATCTTTTTGTGATTTTTAATATATACTGGATATGGCTGTATTATATATTATATCTCTTATTAACTCTAGTGCCATCACTAATGTTTTAATATATAACTGTATGTGCCTCAAGGGAGCAGTGTGTGTGTTTTACTGGGAAAAAGCACACAAAAAAATTCTCCCTCCTGTTCCCTTCCATTATAAACTAATATCCACTACCAGGGGACCTCTTATGATATAAAATTGTCATCCTGTGAGTGGTATGGATGAAATTACCAGGGAGGGAGGCTGAACAGCAGCCAGAGTATGAATAAGATGGCACCTTAGTCTGCTCCACGTGGGATCTCTGGCATCTTGTTGTAATTTATGATAAATAATTTACATCACTAATATCAAGGTTTAATAATCTGCATTATATTTTCAGTCACTGTCTTCTCATAATGCAAGCACATTTTCTACACTGCAAAGGAATATGCCATGGAATCATTTTTAGAGTATTCCATAATTGCTACAAGATAAGATTTTAGCCAGTAAGGGCACCTGGAGGATCAATGCTTTAAGTGACATCATTGCCCGCATCGCTTTTCAGTTTGGCAGTAAAGGAGTTACAGGAGAAGCAGGCTGATCCATAATGACAGTCCTGTGTATTGTAGTGTGATGGTTGCTTGGCAACTCTACCTATAGAAACACAATATTGGACTTGTATCTGTATTAATCCCCTCTTGTCAAGTTTTGTAGGTATTTAATATATTAAGCTCAGAAAACCCTTAAGAGCAAAAAACGTTTGCTCATTTGATGATGCTCTGAAAGTGCAGAAGGTTGTCAGAGGTCAACAAGTAAGTGGTATGCGATGCTCTGAACAGGTCTGGAAAATATGTGACTCTCTGTTCAATGAGTCTGAGCCTCACCTGACTTAACATCCCTTACTTGTATCTCTTCCAAGGACAGATCTCTAGAAGAACACTTAGTGACTGTCTTTAATGTGCTAGCTTCCTCACTGGATATGGGCTGGGGTAAAATGTGAGGAAGACCCGACTCCGGATCTTTTCATCTGGGGTTCAGAGTGGGTCAACTAGCAGAGATGGACAGGAATATTCTCACCTGTCACCTCAGGGCACAGAGTCGTCCATTGCCAGCTATCTTTTTTACACTTTCTAAGAGATAAAAGCACATTGTGGACGATGTCCAATGCCCAGCCCACTACTTGCAGCTCCAATCTAATTTGATGTCCCTCACCCAATCTCAAGAGGGTGCCACAGAGGAGCTTCTCACCCTGGCTTTGTGGTGCCCCAAGCTTCATCTCTTTTTCATGCCTCAGCTTTACATTCAGAGTCTTTCCTGCTTTTGACTTCAGTACAACTTATCTCACCCTATCCTGGATCCTCCCCTCCATTTAAATCAGGTCTACACAAAAAAGCTATGAGGGAAGACTGGCTCAAAGACAGCCTCTTTTACTGAGGAGAAAACTGTACTTAGGAATAGGGGAGCATCTCAAAATTCTAGAAATGGACAAAGTCTCGAGGCAAAATATATTAAATTGTGTTTTTGATGCATGGGTTAAGAACCTATACTGCTAATGATATGAAGCACACTTATCATTTCACTTATTCCAGAGGGTGATATTTGGTCATTAATCTTCAACAGTGACATTATATTAGCTGGGCGAGGAAGTTGGAAAGTATTCGCTGCTTTGATCTTTGTTATAATCCTATGAACAAAAAGCCTTTTTAGTGGCCACTGAAACACTCATGACTTCCACCCATTGATTTTATCCTAAATCAGTACGTCCGGCCATAAGGAACAAAGGGGTGAAAGAACAGAGCTGAAGCAAAGTTATCTACCTCCCCCACCTCTGCCACTCATTGAGATTAGCACAACATTCTCTGCCACAGCTCATCAAGAAAGGGCACCTATAATATATGTGTTACTGAATCCACTGGCATCCAGCAAAGGAAGGTGTATGACTCTATAATGGAATCAGGACTCCTTACAGGAATGAGACCTTCTATAACTGTCAGAGAACCTAGGGAAGCAAGGTAGAAGAAGAGATAAAGAAGGACCAGAGAAAGTCACCAACAGCTTTCCATAAGTACTGGGCTGGTGGGCAAGTCAGAGCTTGCAGGAGAATTTGAGAAGCAGGCATGTCCACCTTCGCGGTAGGAAAGGAAGCACCATGAAGGGAAGCTGAGGAAGAGCCTGAGGCAAGCTACCATCTGTGGTGCCAAATGCTTGTGGGGTATTCAGCCAAATGTGTGGTGGTGATCCTGGGGCTACCGGAGGTCCGTAGTGCTACCATTCATGAGGAAGGGCTGGACACAAAGCTGGGGACAGTGAGGACAAGCTAGTTCCTTCAACCACAGGCAGCAGCAGAGAGTAATGGCTGTCACCTCACGTTGGTCTCAACTCCTAGCCGGGGATCTTACAGGGAAGAGTATTCAGATAGAGATGGAAGTTGCTTGCTTTTAAGGGAGCAGCCATCAAACAGGAAAAGGATGACAAAGTCCTGGAAGATGAAATATTAATAGCAAGAGAGAATAAAAATGAGATTTTCACAAATGTCATGTTTGTAGGATGCCCAATCCTCAATGGATCAGCTCTGGGAGTGAAGGATTCTGGGAGGAGGGGGCGAATGAGAAAGGCTTGCGGAATGGGAGGGACACAATAAGGTGACCATCTGCCTTCCTCATCAATCAGCCTTGGAAATCAAGGTAGCGTAGGTGACTTCAGAAGTCTAAGTAAACAAACCATTTAATTCTGCAAAAGGAAAAGGAAAAAGAAAATCTTAAGGACTAAAATCAGAGTAACTCAGGAATGAAAAGTAGTTCAAAGATTACATGATGAGAAAATGAAGGACATAGTAACAGAATACCTGTTTTGAATCATTACAGAAATCTCTAACAATAACAACTATGCCTGAAAGGGGCCATGTCTTGTGGTAGGAACCATCTTTTTCTTGCATTTCAGACCTTTTGTCTTTAAATGAGTAATGTGTCAGGTTCTGGCTTAACCCTCAGAATTAAATGGCAATACCGGATCAGTATACAGTTTCCTTGAACTGGAACATAATTCACATCAGAATTCTAATTTCAAAAAAAATCCTGTAGTTTAATTGCCAAATCAGAAAAATAAATATTCTCCAGAGATGACCTAGGAGAATAAAATAGGCCCAGGGTTATAAGGAAATCCACAGCCGTGATGTGGGTCATGCTTTGAGAGTAACCGTTCCTTTCTTCTAATTGCATTTCCATTAGAACCCTCATAACTCTTAACTTGTCTGGAATTTCTCCCCTAATTTTAATATTCTGCTTTTTGTGTAAAGCTTGGATCATTTCCACAATACATCAGTCCATTGACTAGTATTCTCCAACAGAGACAGGCTGAATGCTCTCCTTTTCTCTGGCATAGCTCATTTGGTTTGTAGTTTAAATCCACATACAGCCTAGTGTTATGGGCAGAACCGTATCCCCTACCAGATTCATGTGTTTAAGTCCTAACCCCCAGTCCCTCAGAGTATGACTGACAGTATTGGAGACAGGCTCTTTAAAAAGGCAATGAAATTAAAATGAGGTCATTAGAGTGTGCTCTAATCCAATATGACTAGTGTCCTTATAAGAAGAGACTGGGACACAGACACATACATGACAGCCATCTATAGCTAAGGAGAGAGGTCTCAGAGGAAACCAAGCTTTTGGACACCTTGATCTTGGATTTCTATCCTTCAGAAATGTGAGAAAGTATACTTCTATGGTTTAATCCACCTGTTAGGGCAGCCCTAGGAAGTTAATACAAATATTTTCAAACTGAAGCAATGATTATACCCAAATATGTAGAATCACTTCCTTCTATTGTTTGAGATAAACCAAATGGATGCAGGGCTAAAGGTCCTATCACGTTTGTCCTCCCAATAAAAACTGACCACAGAGAGGATATGGTGATTGCTGAACTCCATTCAGGAGCTGAGGTCACGATCGGAGTCAGGGTGATTTGGTGAAACATACAGGACATTTAGAGCCACAGTTTTCTGTTTGAAACTCCTCCCTGAGAGACTGAATTCTATTTGTGCAATACAACTATTACAACTAGTTTCTTCGCTTATCAAACATGAGTAAAAATCACCTGATGGTTCCAGTTCTAGGTGGTAAGATGGGAAGATCCTGAATCCTGAACTTACCTCCCGCCATAGACACACCAAATGCACCTATGGAATAGTTTCCTCTGGGGCGATAACTCCCTCCAAAACTAGCGAGCCCACTCCTCCTATATAATAGGTGAATGAAAAAACTCACAGTGGGGCAGGTAGGAGACACTGGCACAATCACATCATCAACCCTACCTGTGGTTTGAAATCCACAATTGGGAGGGAGGTCAAAACCCTGAACTTCTCCTTGAGGAGCAAAGGGTTTGGATCCTACATTGGGCACCAGAACTTTTAAGACTTGCACCTGAGAAGTGAGTCCCAAAGATATTGAACTGGGACAGTTAACAGGGCTGAGGGCTTTTGTCTTAAAGACCCACGAGAGTGCAGCAAACTGAGAAGCAGTTCTTAAAGAGCTTATGCATGGACTCAGTGACCTGAGAGCACAGCACAGAGGTGGCAAAAAAACACGCACTTTCTGTGACACAGGCTTATTTGCTTATCTTAGAGCATTGACCCAAGGGGCAGGCATCTGCTTACCACATATCTAGAGTCCTCCAGAAATACGCTCTGGGGACAGAAGCCAGTGGCCACCATATTTGCACCATCCTTCTGCCTCACTCTGGATCACCAGTATCTCCTAGAAAGGAGCTTCCATCCATGTCTGGCACCCTGGTTTTTGCAGCTGCAGCCCAGGGAACACTTATAGGTGTTCCCTGCACAGGTGGCCAGTGGGTCTTATGCTCAAGAGTTCCCTAAGATGCTAACAAATGGAAAAAGAGTTAAGTGGCTACCATTCCCACCACAGAACAAGAGGCAGCAAACAGAAATGCCCTGTCTTTCCATGAAAGAGACCTTATTTGCTGTGGCCAGAGAGGCTGGCTTCTAAATAAACACACACCTGAGGGCAGATTGTACTCCTCTACAGTGACCCTAGAGGTGGGCATTATCTTCCTGCTCTTTGTCCACCATACTCCAGAGTTCCAGTGTCTCCCAATGGGTGGGCTCACACAGGTCTGACTCTAGTTGTTGTGGCTGCTGCCCAGGGAAATGGCTCTTAGTTGCCTGGCTCTAGACGTCAGCAGGGCTTACAATTATGGGCCTCGTGGGAACATAACAAAGTTCTAGGTTGGCTACCATCCCCAGGGCAGGGAACTGACAACAGATTAAAACACCCCCCCACCCCCCAGACTTTGTGTTGAAGAGGCCTATTTGCTTCTTTTGGAGCTTTGGCCTAAGGGGCAGGATTCTGGCTTGGCACTTATCCAGGAGCCTCCTGAGATGCTCTTTGGGGGTGGAGGCCAGTGAATGCCATCTTTATTTAACCCTCTGCCTTTCTTCAGTTTCCTAGCTAGAAAGGAGGTTGTACACTTGTCTGGCACCCCGATTTGTGCACCTGTCATTTGGGGATACTTTTAGGTTGCCAGACTCTAATGGCCAGTCGGAGGTTATGCCTGCAGTTTCACAAGACTATATATGTTTACATTCTTTAAAAGCTGCTGTTGAGGGTGTAGTTTTAAATCAGGTGTTGACTGAGATCCCCCCCTTTGAGACACTATAAGTCATGGCACACTTTCAAGAACTGAGGACCATGAAAAATAAAATTGGCTCCTTGGACAATCCCAAAGGTTTGAGAGACAACCAAGAGCTAGGGCAGGGTTGACCAGTAAGGTTCATCTCCTGCATGAGGCCACCCTCTCAAGATTAGGAGTAGTGGCTTTTTTTATTTGGTACATCGAAACAAAAGGAGTCAAGCAAAATGAATGGAAATGTTTCAAATGAAAGAACAAGGTAAAACCTCAGAAAAAAAATCTTAATGAAATCAAGATAAGTCATTTACCTGATGAAGAGTTCACAGTATTGTTCCTTAAAATAATGTTCCTAGAGTAGGTTGCTGAACTTGAGTTAATAATAGATAATAAACTAAGAACTTCAAAAATGAAATAGAAAATATAAGAAAGCACCAGACACAATTCAATGAGCTGAAGAATAAAATAACTGAACTGAAAAATACACCAGAGGGCTCTAACAGTAGACTAGATGAAGCAGAACAGATCAGTGAACTCAAAGAAAGGGCAGTTGAAGTCACCCAATTAGGGCAGCAGAGAGAAAACAAAACAAAAAGATGAAGACAGCTTAAGCATCAGTATTCTCATAATAGTGCTCAGAGATGGAGAAGAGAAAGAGAAGGGAGCAGAAAACTTATTTGAAGAAATAATGGGTGACAACTTCCTTAACCTAGAGAAAGAAAAGACATCCAGATCCAAGAATTCCAAAGACTGTCAAATAATATGGACACTTAGGGACCCACAGTAAGACAAGATAAATAAAGTCTAAAAAAGTAAAGATATGGAGAGACTCTTAAAAGCAGCAATGGAAAATTAACTTGTTAGGTATAGGCGAACCCCCGTAAAGACTATCAGCAGACATTTGGCAGAAACTTTGCAGGAGAGGAGGTAATGTGATATATTTAAAGTGCTAAAAGAAAAGAAAATTCCACCAAGAATATTCTACCTGGCCAAGTTGTCATTCAGAATTAAAGGAGAGATACTGAATTTACCAGACAAGCAAAAGCTAAAGCTACTCATCTACGAGAAATGTTAGAGAGACTTCTTTAAGCTGAAATGAAAGGGTGCCAATTAATAAGGTGAAAACATATTAGAGGATAAATCACATGGGTACAGGTATTTACCTGTATATATTAAAATGGATAATACTCTAATAGTTTAACTATGATGAGTTAATCCCTTCTAAAACTAGGACAAGGTTAAAACAGGAAAGGAGTAAAATAACCACAACTATATTAATTTTTACAAGGGATTCACAAGATGTAAGTTGTGGTATCAAAACAAAAATTAGTGGGTGTATAAAAAGCAGAACTTTAGAATGAGTTGAAAAGCAATTGTTAACATAAAACAGGCTATATAAATACAAGTTGTTTTATGTAAGCCTCATGGTAAGGACAAAGAGAAAAAGCTAGTAGATACACAAAATCAAGAGAGAAATATCTAAACATACCACTGAAGAAAACCATTGAATCAGAAAGGAATAGGGCAAGAAGAAAGGAATAGAGCCACCCAGAAAATAATGAACAAAATGGCAATAAGTACATACCTATCAGACTTAAATGTAAATGGAATAATTTTTCTATCCAAAGAATGGCTAAATAGATTTTTTAAAGCCATCTATATGCTGCCTACAAAAGACTCATTTCTAGTGAAAGACTGAAAGTCAAAGGAGGGTAAAAGATCTTATATAAAAATGAAGAACAAAGAAATTTAGCTACACCTAGACAAAACAGACTTTAGAACTATATTATAAGAGACAAAAATGGTAAGAGACGAAAATCTCCATTTCATAACACCAAAGGGGTCAATCAAAAAAATTAAATGTAACACTTGTAATATTTATGCACCTAACATAGGAGCAACTAAATACAGAAAACAAATATTAACAAATGAAAAGGAAGAAATAGACAGAAATAGCGACACAGTAGGGAAATTTAATTTCTTCCCACTGAAGATGTATCTACAGAAGAAGAGTAAGGAAACACTTGCATTAAATAAAACATTAGACTAGGTGGACTTAAGAGACATAGACAAAATATTCCATCCCAGAACAACAGAATAAGGATTTCTCTCAAATGCACTGGAAAATTCTCCAGGACAGATCATATGTTAAGCCACAAAACAACTGCCAATGAATTTAAGAATAATGATCCCACACCAAAAATCTTTTCCAAACACAATGGTATGAAACTAAAAACAAATTACATGAAGAAAACTGGTAAAAATCTCAAATAGGTTGAGAAAAACGACATGCTACTGAAAAATGAATTGATCAAAAGCAGCAATTAAAAGAGAAATTTGTAAAAAACACTTGACACAAATGAGATACCCATCTACCAAAACACAAAATGAAATACAACAAAGGCAGAACAAAGAGGGAAGTTCATAGGAATACATGCTTTAAATTCTTCAAGAAATTAGGAAAAGAACAAAAGAACAAACAAGTCCCAAAGTTAGTAGGAGGAAGGAACTCGCAAAGATCACAACAGAAATAAATGAAAGAGATGGGGCGCTGGTGGCTCAGTTGGTTAAATGTCTGACTTCAGCTCAGGTCATTTTCCCGTGATTCAGGAGCTCGAGCCCTGCTGTGCTGCCAGCTCAGAGCCTGGAGCCTGCTTCAGATTCTGTGTCTCCCTCTCTCTCTGACCCTCCCCTGCTCACACTCTGCCTCTCTCTCTCTCAAAAATAAATAAACATTAAAAAATACAAGTGAAATAGAAACTAAAAGGACAATAGGAAAGATCACTGAAACTAAGAACTAGTTTTTTGAGCAGATAAAATTGACAAACATTAGCTAAACTCAACAAGAAAGAAAAAGACAAGTCTCAAATAAGTGAAATCAGAAGTGACAGAAGAGTTGTTACAACCGAAACCACAGAAATATGAAATGTTAGCGAGAGTATAAGAGATAATTATACATCAACAAATTGGACAACTAGATGAAATGGAATATTTTTTAGAAACATTAAAGTTACCATGGCTGAAGTATGAAGAAATAGGAAATCCAAAACTGACTAATTACTAGTAAGGAGATTAAGTCAGTAACCAAAAACGTCTCAATAAAGAAGTGTACAGGATCAGATAATAAATTCTACCAAATAGTCAGAGAGGAATTAATAACAACTGTTGAAATTCTTCTGAGAGAGAGAGAGAGAGAGAGAGAGAATATGAAGGAGCAATCCCAAACTCATTTTATGAGGCCAGCATCATAGGCCAATATGCTCAATGAACATAGATACAAAACTCCTCAATAAAGTATTAGCAGAGTTCAACAACATAAAAAGGATCACACACCACAATTAAACTGGATCTAATCCAGGGATGCAAGGATGGTAAACATCTGCAAATCAATTTATGTGATACAATAACAAAATGAAGGGTTAAAATTATATGATCATCACAATGTATGGAAAAAACGTTTGACAGAATTCAACCTCCATTCCTGATAAAAATTTGCCAAAAACTGGATACAGAAGGAAGGTACCACAACATAATAATGATCATGTTTAACAAACCCACAGCTAATATCATACTTGATGGTGAAAACTTTTCTTCTAAAATTAGAAATAAGACAAGGATGTCCCCTCTGACCACTCCTACTCGACAAAGTACCAGAAGTCCTAGCCTTGGGGTGCCTGGGTGGTTCAGTCAGTTAAGAAGTCCTAGCCAGAACAATCAGGTAAGAAAAAGAAAAAAGAAAAAAATATCCAAATCAGAAAAAGAAGGGAAATGGTTTGTAGATGGCACGATACAGAAAACACTAAAGACTCCACCAAAAAACCATTAGAACTAACACATGAGTTAGTAATGTTGCAGGATACAAAACCAACATACGAAAATCAGTTGTGTTTCCATACAGTAACAATGAACTTTCAGGAAAAGAAATAAAGAAAACAATCCCATTTACACTGGTATCAATAACAATAAAATACCTCGGCATAAATTTAACCAAACGAGTGAAAGATCTGTACACTCAAAACTAGAAAACACTGATTAAAGACACTGAAGAAAAGAGAAACAAATGGTAAGATAGCTCACGTTCATGGGCTGGAAAAAATTAATACTGTTAAAATGTCCATACTATACAAAGCCATCTACAGCTTTAATGCAATCCCTCTGCAAATCCCATGGCATCTCTTGGAGAACTAGAAAAAATACTACCAGAATTTATATGGAAGTACAAACCCCAAATAGCCAAAGCAATGCCGAGAAAGTAAAACATGGCTGGAGGCATTATACTTCCTGATTTCAAGCTCTATTACAAAGGTATTCTACTATGGTACTAGCATATGAATAGACACATAAGCCTATGGATTAGCACCGAGAGCCAAGATATAAACTCTCACATATATTGTCAACTAATGTTCAACAGAGGAGCCCAGATACTCAAGGAGAAAAGAAAACCTCTCCAATAAATGGTGCTGGGAGAAATGGATACCTATGTGACACTTCTCACAAATATTAACCTGAGATTCATAAAGAATTAAATGTATAACCTGGAACTATAAAATGCCTAGAAGAAAACAAGGAAAACCCATTTTGACATTGCTCTTGGTGATGACTTTTTGGATTTGACACCACAAGCAACGGCAACAAAAGCAAAATAAACAAGTGAGATGACTTCAAACTAAAATCTTGTTTACAGTAAAGGAAAACACCAGCAAAATGAAAAGGCAACCTACTGAATGGAAGACAATATGTGGAAATCCTGTATCTGAAAAGGCGTTAATATACAAAACACATAAAGAGCTCACATAACTCAACGGCAAAAAATCTCAAACAATCCATTAAAAATTCAGAGGATCTGAATAGACATTTTGCCAAAGAAGACAAGGAGGTGGTGAACATGCACAGGAAAAGATCGTCAACATCGCTAATCATCAAGAAAATACAAATAAAAACTGCCATGAGATAGCATCTCATACCTGTTAGAAAGACTGTTATCAAAATGACAAGGAGCAGGTGAAGGATATGGAGAAAAGGGAGCCTTGTTCACTGCTGTTTGGAGTATAAAAAGGTGTTTTTATACTCTAGAAAAACAGTATGGCAGTCCATCAAAAAATTAAAATACGGAACACTATATGATTCAATAATTTCACTTCTGAGTATTTATCACAAAAACAAAAACAGCAACTTAAAAAGATATATGTACTTCTCCCACTACCGTGTTCAGTGCAGTATATTTACAATAGCCAAGATGCAGTGAAGTGTCTACTGATGGATGAATGGATAAAGAAAATGTGTTACAGGTCACAGTGGAATATTATTCAGTCACAAAAGTGAAAGAAATCTTGTCATTTGTGACAACATAATCTTGAGGATATTATGGTGAGTGAAATGAACCAAATAGAGAAAGGCAAATACCACAAGATCTCACTTACATGTGGAATCTAAAACACAAAATAAAACTAAAGAAAGAAAGGAAATGAGGTCATGGATACAGAGAACAGATAGTGGAGGGGGTGGGTAAAATGGATGAAGTGGGTCAAAAGGTACAACCTTCTAGTTGCAAAATACATAAGTCATCGCAGAGTGCAAGAATGATTCACCATTTAAAAATCAATCAACATGATACAGACATTAACAAAGTGAAGGATAAAAATCATATGATCATCTCAATAGGCATAGAAAAGTATTTGACAAAATTCAACATCTATTCATGGTACAAACTCAACAAAGTGGATTTAGAGAACATATCTCAACATAATAAAGAGCATATATGATAAACCCACAGTGAACATCATACTCAATGGTGAAAAGCTGAGAACTTTTCCTCTAAGATCAAGAGCGAGACAAGGATGCCTACTCTCACCAATCTGATTCAATAAGGTACTAAAAGTCCTTGAACCTACAATCAGACAGGGAAAAGAAATGAAAAGCATCCAAAGTGGTAAAGAAGAAGTGAAACCATCACTATATGACATGATACTATACATAGAAAACCCCAAAGATTCTACCAAAAACCTAGTACAAGTAATAAATTAATTCAGTAAGGTTACAGGATACGTAATTAACATACAGAAATGTGTTGCATCTCTGTACGCTAATAATAATGTAGGAAAAATCAAAATTAAGGAAACAATTCCATTTATAACTGAACCAAAAAGAATAAAATACCTAGGAATAAACTTAACTCAGGAGGTAAAAGAACAGTACTCTGAAAACAATAAAACACTGATGAAAGAAATTGCAGATGGCACAAATAAATGGAAAGATATACCATGCCATGAATTGGAAGAATATTGTTAAAATGTGCATACTACCCAAGCCAATGTACAGATTCAACTGTGAGAAAGACGAAAGAATGGCCGTATTACAATCTTAAATTTCAAGATAGGGAGTAGGAGGCAAGATGGTGGAGAAGTAGGGAGCTCTGTACATTTCACTCACCCCCATCTCTCAAATGGAGAGATGGCCTGAAGCCATAGGAACCCTTACAGAATCCAGGAGTTTGGGAGGAAAAGGAAACACAGTCTGCTGAGAAAACCTTAGAGTGTGAGTGCGAACTGGGGAAGGTAAAATCGGGCCAGGACCGGAGACACAGAGGGAGCGGAGATCCTCCTTTGCGGGGAGCCTCACTGAGTCTAGGTGAAAAAGAAAGAGTGGCTGAAATTGCTCAAGACACTGTCCTTGTCGCTGGAGAAGAGAAACACCTCTGCTCGGGACACAGAGGGATCCAGTTTCCTGCTGTCCTGCTGACCCTAGGTGAGACGCACTCGTACCAGGCAAACCCGGGAGAAACTGCTCCTCATTCGCCAGCCTGAACTGGAGGGGACTCCGCAGCTGCACCTTTGTGCTTCTGGCTCCTCTAGATCCCCAGGGGGAAGGCAAGAGGCTTGAAACTGCTCTGAGGGACTCACCCTCGAGTTTATATTTTGGCCTATTTCAATGGGGCGTGCAGACTGTGATCTGGGAAGGAGGCCTGGCTTGGGATATAGAGCACAGCCCACCTTGGCTACACCTGCGGCACAGGGAGATTGGACCCGAAAGAGTGAGCTACAACGCTTGGTTTGAGAAGGGACTGGGGCACTGCCTCTTTTCTCCCCACAACCACCAAGACAGGTCCCCCGCAGACACACTGGAGGCTAAAACCTGCCTACACCAAACCACGCCCATCCCCGCTAGGGAGCTGCCTTTTTTTTTTTTTTTTTTTTTTTTAACCGGAGCTGGGACAAGACCAACATGGATGCACTGCCCTGATTAATTCTGGTCACTGGCTTGCTTAAACAGTCACATTTAATCCATTCTCTAGATGTAAATTCTACACCTCCACCTCTACCTTTTTATCTCTCTCTCTCTCTCTCTGGAGTAATCAGACTCTATAGTTTCTCTGAGTAGCATTATCGTCATTTCTTTTGCCTCATCTCTAACCATATTCCCCTCTTTCTCTCTCTGAATTAAGCCTCTTAGTCTTTCTGCCTGCTCATTTCATTTCCAATTTTGCTTCCTCTCTGCCCTGTCATTTCTCTCTTTTTATATGCTCTTCTATCAGCACTGCATACACCTGGCTTTTTATTTGTAGCTGGGAATTCTGGTTCTATGCTTTAGATTGTCCTTTGTCTGTCGGATTTTTTCTTTTTAATGTATTTTTATTTTTATTATTTGTCTTCCCTCCTTCCTCTTTTTTTTAAGTGTGTCCCTTCCTTTTTTTTCTTTTTCCTTTTCCGTTTCAGTTTGCATGTTTGTTGGATTTGTCTGTGCATTTGTGTGCCTTTGTTTCCTGTGTGTTTGTGTGTGTGTGTGTGTGTGTTTCCAGGCTATTTCAAGAATCAAGCCAAAGTACACATGGTGGAGAGTCCCAAATACCACTATGAGTAGGAAAATAAAATAACCAAGGTCTCAACAAGACAGACTAAGAGACACCACTCAAAGAACACTTTCTGAATGGACAGCCCCTGGCCAGTCAAAGAGCTCTCTTTGGTACAGCAGTACTCGCAGGTGCAGAGTGCATAACAAGCTTTTAAAACTAACAAGAGATAGAAAGCTAACCAAAATGATGAAAGAGAAGAACTCTCCTCCAAAGAAATTCCAGGAAGAAGTGACAGCTAAGGAACTGCTCAAAGCAGGTAATAAGCAACATAACTGAACAAGAATTTAGAACAATAGTCATAAAATTAATCGCTGGGCTTGAAAAAGGCATGGAAGACATCAGAGAAACCATTGCTACAAAGACTACAGAGCTTAAAAATAGTTGTGATGAATTAAAAAATGCTATAAATGAGATGCAAAATAAAGTGGAGGCGTCCAATGCATGGATTGAAGAGGCAGAACGGAGAATAAGTGAGTTAGAAGACACAATTACAGAAAAAGAGGAAGCTGAGAAAAAGAGAGATAAACTGATCCAGGAACACAAAAGGAGAGTTCTAGAGCTCAGGATACAATCAAACGGAACAATATCCGTATCATAGGAATTCCAGAAGAGGAAGAGAGAGGGAAAGGCGCTAAAGGAGTCCTTGAACAAATTATAGCTGAGAACTTCCCCAATCTGGGGAAGGAAAAAGATGCTGAAATCCAAGAGGCACAGAAAACTCCCCTCAGACGTAACTTGAATCGATCTTTTGTATACATATCACAGTGAAACTGGCAAAATATAAGCACAAAGAGAGAATTCTGAAAGCAGCTAGGGATAAAACAGCCCTAACACACAAAGGGAGACCTACCAGAGTGGTGACAGACCTATCTACTGAAACGTGGCAGGCCACAAAGGAATGGCAGGAGATTTTCAATGTGATGAACAGAAAAAATATGCAGCCAAGAATCCTCTATCCAGCAAGCCTGTCATTCAGAATAGAAGGAGAGATAAAAGTCTTCCCAAATAAACAAAAGTTGAAAGAATTCGCCACAACTAAATCAGCCCTACAAGAAATCCTGAGGGGGACTCTCTGAGGGAAATGTTGCAAGGAACACAAGATACCAGAGACACCACCACAAGCATAAATCCCACAAAGGACATTATTACTCTAAACCCATATTTTTCAATAATAACACTGAAAGTGAATGGACTAAATGCCCCAATCAAAAGACATAGGGTAGCAGAATGGATAAAAAAACCAAAATTCATCTATTATCTGTCTATAAGAAACTCATTTTAGAGTGGAAGACACTTTCAGATTGAAAGTAAGAGGATGGAGAAATACCTATCATGCTACTGGAAGTCCAAAGAAAGCTGGAGTAGCCATACTTATATCAGACAAACTGGACTTTAAAGTAAAGACAATAACAAGGGATGAAGAAGGGCATTATAATAATTACAGGGTCTATCCATCAGGAAGAGCTAACAGTTATAAATGTCTACACACCAAATATGGGAGCACCTAAATATATAAAACAATCACAAACAGAAACAATCTTATGGATAAGAATGTGCTAACAGCAGGGGACTTTAATACTCCACTTACAGTAATGGATAAACTAGACAGAAAATCACTAAAGAAACAATAGACTTGAATGACACATTGGACCAGATGGATTTGACAGATATATTTAGAACTCTACATCCTGAGGCCATGGAATTCACTTTCTTCTCAAGGGCTCATGGCACATTCTCCAAGATAGATCACATACTGGGACAGAGAGCAGCCCTCAATAAATATAAAAGAATTGAGATCATACCATGCACACTTTCAGATCACAATGCTATGAAACTTGAAATCTATCACAGGAAGAAGTCTGGAAAACCTCCAA
>NW_024081083.1:344895-404718 GCF_003009895.1 Hyaena hyaena | reverse complement strand
GCAACATGCAGAAGAATGAAACTAGATCATTTTCTCCCACCATGCACAAAAATAAACTCAATATGGATAAAGGACCTGAATGTGAGACAGGAAACCATCAAAATCCTAGACGAGAAAGCAGGAAACAACCTCCTTGACCTCCACCACAGCAACTTCTTACTTGACACATCCCCAAAAGCAAGGGAATCAAGAGCAAAAATGAACTACTGGGAGGGACCTCATCAAGATAAAAAGCTTCTGCACCGCAAAGGAAACAATCCATAAAACTAATAGGCAACGAACAGAATGGGAAAAGACAGTTGCAAATGACATATCAGATAAAGGGCTAGTATCCAAAATCTATAAGGAACTCCACAATCCAGTGAACAGACACTTCTCCAAAGAGGACATCCAGATGGCCAACAGACATATGAAACGACGCTCAGCACCCTTCCTCATCAGGAAAATACAAATCAGAACCACACTGAGATACCACCTCATGCTGATCAGAGTGGCTAAAATGAGCAAATCAGAGGACTCTAGATGCTGGCGAAGATGTGGAGAAACGGGCACCCTCCTACACTGTTGGTGGGAGTGTAAACTGATGCAGCCCCTCTGGAAAAGTGTGGAGGTTCCTCAAAAAATTAACAACAGAACTCCCCTATGACCCAGCAATAGCACTGCTAGGAATTTTCCCAAAGGATACAGGAGTGCTGATGCATAGGGGTACATGTACCCCAATGTTTATAGCAGCACTCTCAACAATAGCCAAAACATGGAAAGAGCCTAAGTGTCCATCAACAGACAAATGGATTAAGAAGATGTGGTTTATGTATACAATGGAATACTAAGTGGCAATGAGAAAGAATGAAATCTGGCCATGTGTAGCAACGTGGATAGAACTTGAGGGTGTTATGCTGAGTGAAATAAGTCAGGCAGAAAAGGACAGATAGCATATGCTTACACATATAGGTGGATTAGGAGGAACTTAACAGAGGACCATGGGGGAGAAGAAGGAGAAAAATAATTGGGGAGAGGGAGGGAGGCAAACCATGAATGACTCTTTTTTAAAATTTTTTAAAAATGTCTTATTTATTTCTAGGAGAGAGAAAGAGAGAGACAGCGTGAGCAGGGGAGGGTCAGAGAGAGAGGGAGTCACAGACTCCAAAACAGGCTCCAGGCTCTGGGCTGGCAGTCAGCACAGAGCCCGACGTGGGGCTCGAACCGACGAACCACGAGATCATGACCTAAGCGAAAGTCAGACGCTTAACCGACTAAGCCACCCAGGCGCCCCCATGAATGACTCTTGAATGCTGAGAACAAAGGGAGGGCTGATGGGTGTGTGACGGTGAGGGGAAGGGGAGTGATGGGCATGGAGGAGGGCACTTGTGGGGATGAGCACTGGGTGTTATATGGAAACCAACGTGACAATAAACTATTAAAAAATTTCAAGATATACAATAAAGCTATTAATAATCAAAACATGCTGGTACTAATACAAAAACAGACACATAGATCAATGAAATTGAATAGAGAGCCCAGAAATAAACCTACAGTATATGGCCCATTTATGATAAAGAATGCAAAAGTATCAGTTGGGGGCAAAGACAATAAATGGCAGTGGGAAACCTTAACCACTACATGCCAAAAACTCAAACTGGACCACTTTCTTTCACCATAGGCAAAAATAAACTTTAAGTGCACTGAAGAGCTAAATGTGAGACTTAAAATCACAAAACCCCTAGAAGAAAACCTAGACAATGTCTTGGATATCATTGGCTGTAGCTACATTTCTCTCAATAGGTCTTATTAGCCAAAGGAAAAAAAAGCAAAAATAAACTATTGGGACCGCACCAAAATAAAAAGGTTTTGCACACTGAAGGAAACCATCAACACTATGACAGACAACCTACTGAATGGGAACAGACTGGCAAATAATATAATCAATAAGGGGCTGATATCCAAAATATACAGAGAAATCATACAACTCAACACCAAAAAACAAATAATCCAATTAAAATGATCAGAGGACCTGAACAGACATTTTTCACAAGAAAACAATACAGATGGCCAACAGACACATGAAAAGATGCTCAACATCACTCATCAGGGAAATGCAAATCAAAACCACAATGAGATCTCACATCATGCCTGTCAGAATGGCTAGTATGAAAAAGATAAGACATAATAAGTGTTGATGAGGATGTGGAAACAAAGGAACCCTCTTCCCAGGTGGGAATGTAAATTGGTACAATCACAATGGAAAACAATACAGAGGTTCCTCAAAAAATAATAAATAGAAATACCATATGGTCCTGTAATTCCACTACTGGGTATTAACCCAAAGAAAATGAATACCATAATTATAAAAAAAAGTACATCTATGTTTATTGCTGCATTATTCACAACAGTGAAATTAACAGAAGCAACCCAAGTCTCTATCCTGACAAATGGATAAAAAAGACACACACACACACACACACACACACACACACACACACACACACTCAAAATGGAATATTACTCATCCATAAAAAAGAATTAAATCTTGCCATTTACAACAATATGGATGACCTAGAGGGTATTATGCTAAGTGAAATAATTCAGAATGAAAAACAAAAATATAGTATGATTTCACACATATATGAAATGTACACAACAAATGAGCAAACAAATGTGTTTTATACACAAACACTATAAATACAGAGAACAAACTAATGGTTTTGATAGGGAAGGGGAGTATAGACAATGGACAAAATGGACGAAGGGAAGTAAGAGGTACGGGCTTCCAGTTTTGGGATGAACAAGTGATGGGGAAGAAATGTGCAAATTAGGGAATATAGTCAATGGTATTGCAATACTGCTGTATGGTGATAGATGGCAGCTATAGTTGTCATGAGCATAGCATAATACAGACTTGTCAAATGTTGTGCACCTCAAACTATTTTAACACTGTGTGCTAACTATACTCCAATAAAACAGTAAAAAGTAAATTTAAAAGTAGGTAAAAAGTGAAATGAGGATATAATATACAGCACGTTGTTTATAATCATACTATACTGCGTATTTGTAAGTTGCTCAGAGAGTAGATCTTACAAGTTTTCATCACACACAAAAAATTTGTCACTATGTGAACTGATGAATGTTAACTAGATTTACTGTAGTGACCGTTTTGCAATATTGAAATTATACAAATTTGTATACAAAATTATACAAATATTGAACCACGAGGTCATAACCTGAAGGTGTTATAACCTTGTACGTCAATCATATGTCAATTAAAACGAGTGTAAAAAAAAAAAGATGTATCTGAGAGAATACAAGTGAAGGGATGTTAATGACAAGCATTTTGTTAACTATAAAATACCAAACACACATTAGTCATTATAAGTGACAACCAAAAACACTACATGGTGATATCAGATATGAGCACTATATTGATAACTGGAAACAATAAGTCTCAATAAATACTTATTAATACTTATTAGATGGTCACAGTGGAATCATAGTGGCAAATGGTGACCATGTGGTAGAACCTTGCTGGTTCAAAAATGCAAAATTTGTAGAAGAAAAGGGTGCCTTAATTTCTAACTGATATGAGAAGCTCCATGATTAATAGCCAGTCAAGTATGTATTTTCATTTTTCCCTCCAGGTATATCAGGCCATTTTTGTCTCCCTCATCCTCAGTTTTTTTTTTCCAGCTCAAAAGCATGACTTCTGATTTTCTGAGCCACCATCTATGTTCTTCTAAGATCAGTAAGGGGAAACCATCACGAGTGATGGCAGGTGGCTATGACAGTGTTGCACAGCATCAGTGATGGCTAGTGACAAGTCAAAGGTTGACAAGAAATGCAGCCCCCATCCAGGTCAGTGCTGTCACAAACGGCTCAGTTACTAAGAGAGCTAATCTATTCTCGAGCATATTCTGGCAGAAATACACTTTTTTTTTTTTTTACACTTTGTGATATGTGATGGCGATATGAAATTAGAGGTGGAGCAGAGTATAGACCCTAAATATTTCCTCTATGTGTCAGAAAAGGGTCGTCTGAGAAGACTGTAAAATAGGGCAAGTAAACCTCTAACCACTGCTTGACCACAGGGGCCAGAGATGTTTGTGTTTATTTCACGACACTGGATCCAAAGTCGAGGTCTGGTATTTTGCTGGTGACTGCTGAAGAGGAGGGATTTGGCTTCTGGCAGAACATAAAGCCAAGCTGACAACAAAGCTTTCCTTTCAAGCTATCCAAATGAACACATTTCTAATCTGAAATTCAAATACTTGACAACAGAGAGCCTGTGAGCCGGGCTTTGAACAGGAAATTGCTTCATGGTTTTAGCATAATGAATTAGGCAGTTAGACTAAATCCATTTAGTAGGAAGAGAATGCTTTCACATGCTTTCTGAAAGAAGGGGGGTGGGGGAGCCTTCTTAATTTCCCAAATTTCTCAAGACTTACAGACATAAATGCTCCATGTAAATTTTATCTGCTGTGTTCTATGGTTCTATACTATATAAAAAGGCATCTGAGCTCAGTATTCAGCAATTATCTTTGTTAGAAAATGCTGTGGCTGTTAATGTTGGGGAAGCTGAAGGTGACGAACATAGGTTAAAAGGGCCTCATCCTTCTGTGTCCTGTACTTTCCCTGATAATGGCGAATGTATTTTAATTCTGAAGCCCTGTCAAGTCCAAAGGCATGGCATTGCATGCTGTTGGGAATGGGGAGGGTAGACATGGTGGAAAGAGTGAGCCTGGACAGCAGAGGTGGATGGAGACCAATGCCGTCCACAGGGCAGGCTCTCCCCCATTCCGAGTCCTTGCAGTCAGATCACACCTCTAGCTCTCAGACCTGAGCACAGAAGTCTGCCACTCCATCAGCTGGGTTTGTGACAACAGGGGCGGCAGTGACACTTCCAGCAGGCCAAGGCGAGGGCTGCAGAAAGGGAGGTGAAGTTTGCTCATGTCCGGTCCACGTAACAAGGCTGACCCAGAGAGGGTCTGCTGACAGACATCCCTTGGGAAAGACAGAACTTGGGAAAAAAATACTTCAAAAGGAAAATCAACAGTAATGACAGGGTAAATAAAAAAAGACAAAGCCACTGGAAGAAGAGCTGGTTAAAGCCTGTTCTGGGCAAGTCGGCCAGAGGAGGGCTGATCTGTAACGAAGCCACAACAGCATTTCCTTGTAGCACTGAGTGTGGACACAATCGGCTTCTGAGTCTGAGTCCAAGACGGCAAAGTCACCAGCGTTCTGTGTCACCATTCTTACACCGGAGCCAATATGTAACAGGGTCTGACATTTCTGCATTCACAACTTGCTAGTTAATACATCCAAACCGTTTCCTGCTCCCTTCACGATGGCAACAAAATGTCAATAAATATGGTTTCTTTTTAGTCCTTGTTTTCAACTTTCCAATCAGAGGGAACAGTAAAGTCCTTCCAGTTGGCATGGTGATGAAGACACTGTGACAGATTCAATTACAAAAAAGGCGTTTTAAAAATCATTAACGTGTGCCAAGCATCTAATTGATGTTTATAGTTAAAAATAAAGAAGAGCGTATCCCAATTTCCTCATGGCTATGGAATCACCCCTTTTGGCAGAGGAGGGGAGACCCTGGCATATATACAGACTGGCTATATGATCGCCTACCTGAATGAGTGCATGATGAATTAAGCTGAGAAATATTGACATTTAAATGCATTGGAACAATTCTGATGTGGAATAGTAATGATCACCCCAGGAGCAGAATATGAATATTTAGTGGACACTGTGCCTCATGAGTTATGCTGAGGCACCAACTAGAACAAGCCAAGTTCATTCGGGATAGTCTTTGAACCCAAGGAGTGAGAGATGGGCAGAGGACAGTCTGAAGGTCAAGAAGTTTGCATATATCTTGCAAAAGCAGGACAGAATTTCCAAATTTAAGCCTGCAGCTAAACAATGAGCTTTCCTTCAGAGAAATGTTCTGGAATGTAGGGGAAGGGAGTGCCAGCAAAGGGGTTATTTAGGCAATGGGGTATGCACAGCAGTGGCTCCTCTCTCTTGCTTGTGGGAGCCAAAATCCCTTTAAGGTGGGACAAAGTCTTCAATTCTTTGATACAAAATAAAGTGGAAAATGTAAATGAGCCTAGAGAGCGAAAGAGAATTAAATTCATCTTGGAGTAAATAGAGACGACTGCTCTCTGAGCTTTGTTACGCAGCTGAGAGGGAGTTTCAGGGAGGAGTTTCTTAAATACAATTTCCTTGTAAATGCTTGAGGATATCTTTATGGACCTCACAAAGGTTTTGCAGATCCTGGTTCAAGGCCAAGGGCACCAGGATGCAAGGAGGATGAAGGACTAGGAGAAAGCAGTTAGAAGCACCAGAAATAGCTGAAGGGCTCCTCAAATGTTTTCACCCAAGCCCTCATGAGCACAGAGGAGAGAGAAGGGGTGTGTGCCTCTGGGAACTTCCGGAGGATGGGGGGAGGTTAGCCTCAAGAGACCATTTAAAAGCTCACAGTTTGTTTTAGATGTGGTCATTTATCTTAAAAAATCTCGAGTACTTTATTTTCAATTCCAGTATCTGCTGGGGTTTACTTTGATATAAAAATGAAAATGACCAAGATGCTAATCTGAGCTTCAATAAGAGGTACTATCCTTATCGTGTGACCACACCTGGCTCCCTGCCCATGGAGTGTCGGCGTCGAGGAACAGGGACCTGGGGCCAGCTCCTGACAAAATCGTTACAAAGCGAGTTGCTCAAAGCTCTGCTCTGACTGGTGTCTCCTTATTCGGTCCTAACTCCAAACAACTAAAAACAGGCTAAGTTAGCTAAGGGGAGTGTCCCCCTTCTGGTTTGTCTATGGTGCCTTTCAAGAATTAAAAGAAAGCATCTCCCCAGGATGATGTCCCCCTACTATGTAAAATATAGTTACAAACAAATAACTAGTAAGAAATCCAAATAGGTGGCAAATGCAAATTTACCCAAATCCACCAAAATTATCTTTCTCTTCTCACCCTTGTGGAAATAAGAGATTTTAATTAAGTGTGGGCAGAGGTATAAGGCAAGCCTTACAAGTCAAGTATTAAGGAAAACCCTTCACTGTTTGCATGTCTGTTCAACAGGCCATTTTCCTGCTGTGTTTCACCATGATGTTCCCTGGCATCGGGACTAGTCTCAGGCCTTTGTGACAGATTCCTGTCTGGGGGGCAGGCAGAGCTTTTCCAACATTGCAACAAATCATTCCCCTCTGAAAATGAAAACAAAACCTAACCAAGCAAAACAAGTCAGGAGAAACATCAGTCTTCTATTTGTATCATTTCATTCATGTTCGTTAAAAAGTTTTTAATGAAGAAACTAACAATATTTATATTTGGGTGTTATTAGAAACCCCTTCTTCCTTTTCTTAATTAATTTCTTCAGTTACAAGACAGGTAGAATAATATTTTTGGCCTTAGTCATAATCTTGTGTCTACCATAAAGTCAGGGAAGGGCAAGAGCCTTGAATGTCTCATATTTGTGTACTATCTTCATGTACCACCTGAACCTACTTTTAAATGTATACGTTGATAGTTTTGTTTTCTTGAGCTTTTCCCAAGCAAGCATATGTGAAAAATTATAGTTCTGATATGACAGAAACACACTTAGATGTATTTCTAAGTATGTTTTAAAAAGTACACAACTATTAAAGTACAGGAAGCCCCAATAACACACATAAAACAGTTATGAACAGATTACATCATGTCCAACCATGGCCAGTACAGGATTAGACACAGAGAGAGGAGGTCGGTTGAATGGGCCATATTCTGTAGGTTGTAGTGCTCCTAAGGATGAAGCTGGGCATGGAGTCCCAAAGAGGAAGATTTGGGGCCTTGGACTGGCCAGGAGAAGAGGGAACTGGTCCTTATTTTGGAATTTCTGGAGGAGGCTGAGGACTAAAACAAGTACATTACTGAATCCATATGTAGGCAGAGCTGTCACTGAAGCACTGTGGTCCAACATTCCTATTTGTCCTGGATCACCGCTGTTGCAGAGATAATCAACCACTTATGGAGGGTGAAGGAGACACAGCCTGCTCAAGAGTAGCAGAATATGCCACTTTGATATAAGGATTTGAGGGTACTTCCCCAAAATATGCCACTTTGACGTGAGTATCATTTTGAGCTGTAGGCAACTGCGAAGAAGCAGATAAAAGAAGGTTTCTTCCCTCCTTTATTTCTGTAAAATCATGACACAAATTTGTAAAGATGTCTCCTGTGATCCCCTCCCTACCAGCAATGGCAGAAGTTAGTCACTGGAGACAACTCTAGACCTCTATCAACCCAGAGATGGTCCACGTATTTACCTTCCCTCAATTTGCTGCCCCTACAGGCTCAAAGTCCTTTTCCTTTGTATTGTCACTTCTCTACACATTTTGTTTCATTTTTGTCTTTTTAAGATGTCATATAAGCTGAAGTTCTTACCACCCCTTTGAGTTACTACACATCACTGAGTACTCCCTTGTTATATGTGATACACATGCTAATCAACTTCTATGTGTTTGCCTACTGTTAATTTGTCTTTGGTCAGCCCAATTTTCCATGAACTTGAGATGGGTAGAGGAAAAGATTTTTTTATCCTCCTCTACACTACCTGTTAGTTTTCCTCTACATTTGTGAGTCACTGTGGATTATTTTTTTTCTGGCAGTGTTGATTTTAACAGATCTCATTAAAAAAAAAATGAATGTTTCTTTTTTCTTTTGGGGCAAAAGAAGGTTAAATTATTAATGAGGTCTAAATAAATGAATGCTGCTTTTGTGCCTATAGTCCCTGAGCATGACAAAAGAGATAGGCGTTTTCCTGGGAGAATGTATAGATTCTGCAAAAGTTCTCAGCTGAGCCTAATATTACCTTGAAAGGACCTGGACAGTTGGCCAAGAGTGGCCAGCAAGATTGCATGCTGCTATGGCTTTGATTTTAGGCAGGGGAACACATGCCTATTATATCCAGAGTGACCCTTGAAGGGCCTGGGAAATGGGCTGCTCTAGGCCAACAACTCACTCAGGACCATCTTTGTTTTTAGCCACACTCCCCGTGGAGTATAAGCATTGCTTGGGAAAATTAAAGAAAATATATGAGAGTGTGAGATCAAGGAACAGGTCCACATTACTACTATTGTTAGATGTTCAGCAACTCACTAAGTAGACCAAAGTTATATGACTTTGCATGGAATATTATTTAAGGGCTACCACCATGCCCCAGGACACTGTTCTACTCCTGACAGTTATGACAATAGTGACAACTATACTGTGCTTACCATATAAGAGTCACTCTTCTGAGTTCTTTACCTATATTTATATTAGTAACCTATTTAATACTCATCAAAAATGATTTTTAATATCTATACATTATCCCCATATTACAGATGGAGAAACAAAGCCTAGAGTGGTTAATTGGCCTACATCATGTAGTTACAGTGAAGCAGAGCTTTGAGAATCCTGGAAGCTGGGTTTCAGGGTCTGTGCTCAGAAATACTATGCTATTCTGCACTGCTTACTAAATATGGGATAGATGGATGGATGAATAAGAGAGAGGGTGAATAGTGGCTTATGTGACTTAATGAGTATAATGTGTCTGATCCTATATGGGACCAGGACCTTAGTGGCTCTGACGCCTCTGCCTGTAACAGAGAGGTTATGGTTTCAGGTACCTGGGGCTCAGTCATTTAAAAGTCCTACTGTTGATTTCAGTTCAGGTCATGATCTCACAGTGTGTGATTCTGAGGCCTTCAATGGTCTCTGCACTGACAGTGCAGAGCCTGCTTGGGATTCTTTCCCTCTCCCTCTATCACTGCCCCTCCTCTGCTCACGCTTTATTTCTCAGTCTCAAAGTAAATGAAATAAACATTAAAAAATTTTAACAAAAAAGAAAGATTATGGTTTTCCTTTACCCTCAAATACGCAACTAAAATAAATGAATGGAAGGTAAACTCAGGATTACCTATGGAGTGTTTGAGGAAAACGTTACCAGATCTCTTTTAACAACAACAAACCCTGGGTAAGTAAATACTGTTGCCTAACATTAATATTTGTCTTTAAGGCATTAGTGACAAATCAGAGAATTCAGGATCATGTGTTGTTTGATTCCAAAGACAAGACAGGATGTAAATTACTTGATTCTTCATTTGTTTTCCTCACTATATACCCTGATGGAAATCCATTCAGAATAGTTAAGCTCCTTGAAATAGGGTTATGTGGACATAAACTTTAATATTATAATTGGGTTGGAGTTGCTTTGAATTTTAGAAACACTTGTCACAATGGCATCGTCAAAGCTCTGGGCCAGTATTGAGATATGAAAAAGCTAAAAGTGTAACAGGGCCTGATCATTCTTCTTTTAATGGCACTCAGGATCCATTGTTGAAATACACTGAATAGGGTGTTATCCAGGGGCTAGGCTTTAGAGTTCCGGAATCATACAGCCTAAGTTGGAAATCTACTTGCAGGCTGTGTGGCCCAGAGATAATTATTAAACCTCCCTGTGCCTCTGACTCCTCTTAAGAAAAATGTCTAATATTGCCCCATGATCATGAGGTGGTCTGTGTAATTAGATCTTAGCACAGTGCCCGATACATTGCAAATACTCAGTACATGTGAGGCAAATGAATAAACACGTGTGCAATTTTCATGCAGGTTATAATAAATAAAAATTTCATTCAATAAAAATATTTATATTCGAAAAGGTCTGGCTCCAGGTCTTTTACAGAATGTGTGCTCACCAGGTGTTAAATGTGTATCTTAATTATCCAATTGATGGCCTCCTGGTGCATGCTCCTTCTGACAGGCTATATGTAAAATAACCCCCCCGGAGGCATCCCAGTGAATAAAGCAGGCAAATAATCTGACGATGTCTCCTCTACAGTAAGCACGATTGTGGTTGGAAAATAGCCCTTCAGTAACGTAACATCATTTTTTCTTAGCGGTTTCACTCCTGCACTTATCTCATAACTTTGAAGTAGATTAATCCATTAAAAGGTGTACTCCTAGTGTTTAGTAATTGCCAGTAAAGTCTAATCAGATAGCAACTGCTGCAGCCTTCAAGAAATACTATAAGATAATTAAAACATAAAGGTTATGCAAAAGTAGCAAATCAATACAGACAGTAAACACGGTTTATCAACAGTCCTGAGAACATTTTTTCAATTCTAAAATGTAAATGGACTTGGGGGTAGAACACACGGCTAGGATGACAGATAGGATCCTGGTAACAGTTTAATTAACTCCAGTTTCCTTCATGTTAAAGGTTGCCTCAGCCCACTGGCTCATGTAACAAACCCTCTTAGGATTTCGTTAGCTGGTGTCTGATACGAAGACCAGACAGCCCCCTTCTTTCTTACAGGGTTATGTTTTGCCCTCCTCAAGAGGCCTTATCAAAACACAGCCCTCTGCTTTCTCTATAAATACATAGATATTTTTAATTTCAGCTAAAACAGTTTGACTTTGTAATCAAGGTAAAGGAAACACACACAGAGAAGGGGTTCGTTGGGAAGAATTACATACTTAAAATTGTATATTAAAATTCATGTGTAGTGTGTGCAGAATTTTAGAATGACCATGGCATCTCTCCAGATGATTCATTTGCTGTTTTTATTTCTCCTATAATGTAGGTTATTTTATAATTAGCTGCAGAATTGCTTAGTTCAACCCAATTTAAGAGATAATACGGAATGTTTACTATCAGTGGACACTGAAACTCCTACTCTGAGCGTCTCAGGAAAGAACAGTTATCTATTGTTCTTAGTGAGCCATTTTACATGGAATATGTCCAGTGTTTATTTTCTTTGTTTTGTTTTGTTATCATGAATTAGTTCAAACTATAGGAGAAGATGAGGGTAAACTTGATTTAAAGACCTGCAATATTTTCAAAGAAATCACTGTGAGGGCCAAGAATTAGTTAAAAGACAAATCCTTTTTCTAGTCCAGTAGAGTTAGGTTTCACACAATTAACTTTATCATTAGTAAATAAAGGAGTTGCTTAACCTCTGTCCTGGCAGAAAGAAGTTCTTGATATTTTGCTTGCTACAGGCCAAGAAACCTATTATGGCTTATTTATTCGTGTTGTGAAAAGGTTCTTCTTGAAGATTGCAATACAGAAGCACATTGTATGTAATCTTCGTTAATAAAGATCTATTTACTCCATTTAAAGAAGCTGGTTATTATATGATGCTCATTGAGTGCCACAAACAAGAGACTTTTTTCTGTTGTTCCCAAGGGGAAGATTATCAAGCTGTCGGTAAAGGACTCATTTTCTTTAAATTAGAAATCACCGAGGTATCATGTGTGGAGGATATTAAAAGCAAGTGCAGTCATGCCACCTTATTGCAAGATGAGCCAGACGTAAGTACATCACTGAGGTTTTGAAATGAAATGTCGAAAATGCCAACTCTCTGTGATTTAAAAAATTTCTCTTCTAACACTTAGGGTTTTCATTCTGCAGCAGAAATCTACGCTTGTCCTTTAAAACAATGATTTAGAGGAAGAAATTTAACACCCCCTGCTTGCCACATCTATTTTTCAGTAAATCTATACTTTCTCTGCCCTCTGCCATGTTATCAGTCATCCACCTCCCAGGGGATTTGCTTCAGGCTTGGGGTTAAATTAAGGTCCTATCTCTAGTGATTGTCTAGAAAGCTGTCTACATTCTCCAAACAAACTTATCTGCATTATATACAGCCATAAATGCTTCCTGCCAAGCAGAGACACTTTTTTGCTCCATTGATGTCAGTGCTAAGATTACTACTTGCCAGTTGAAAATTAAAAGAAAAGCCACAATTACATTTCATTAGAACCTGTAAATAGGTTGAACTCAGTCTAGTTCTGTGATGCTGAAATCAACATGGGATGGCGTTGTCCTATACTCACTTAAAAAAAAAAAATCAGCTCTAATGAGATGTGCTGTCTTCATATTTCTCAAAATATTCCGTAAGTTATATTACTCCTTACCATTTTTCTTTAACATTTCAGTGGTATCTGTTCTGCTCATTTGGTAAAGCATAAAATCGGATAAGACCCTTCTTTTATCATTTCTTGATCAGCCAGTAAAACATAGCATTTGTACGAAATACAAACTGGTTTCATTAAACAGAAGAAATGTCTCAGACATCAGGGTTAGTCCAGGTCAAAGGAAGCTAAACTTTCTGATAAAAACATTAACTATGTCACACACACTCTCTCTCTCTCTCTCTCTCTTCTTTCCCCACTTAAGCCAACCTCATTTAAGTGCTTTTTGCACATAAATACTATCAAATATATTTGGTTTTATCACCTGTAGTGAGAGACAATTAGCAAGCCATTATGATTAAGAGCTAAACAAAGCCCAGTTCACAAAGTAAGAGTGGTTCCACAATAATTTGCCATAAAATCTCTGTAAGAAGTAGAGGTAGGCATCATAAAAAAATACCTGAGCAGGACAAGAGGAACTTATTCTACACCTCACTAGCAAACCACCACGCAGCTAGAAGGAGGGATACTTCACATAGTATGTGTTCCCATCAAATTCACGAACTCATAAATACACCATGGGTCCCTACTGGGCACACTTTTAGGCCCTGGGGATTTGGGAGTTAACATAACAGATAAAGTCCACATATTCATGGAGCTTACGTTCTAGTGGGAGAAGAAAATAAACACAAATACAAATACACACACACACACACATACCCAACAGAGGTTAGTGCTACCAAGAAAAATGGGGATGGAGAGGACACTTTTAAGGGGCTCAGAAAAGGTCTCACAAGTAAGGTGTCATTTAAAAAAAAAAATCTTTAATGTTTATTTTGGAGAGAGAGAGTGTGAGCGAGGGAGGGGCAGAGAGAGAGGGAGACAGAATCCGAAGCAGGCTCCAGGCTCTGAGCTGTCAGCACAGAGCCCAACGCGGAACTAGAACTCACGAACCGTGAGATCATGAGCTTAACCGACTGAGCCACCCAGGCACCCCGTAAGGTGTCATTTGAGCAACTATCTGGATGGAGTGAGGGAGGTGGCCATGTGTATAAATAGGGAGAGAGCACTGAAAACAGAGAAAACAGCAAGCACAAAGGCCCTGGAGTACTCAGAAGACCAGGAAAGGTAGTATGGCTGGGTTAGGGGAAAAGTGGTAGGAGATGAGGGCAGAAAGATGGTGGTAGGCTCTACAATGACCTGTGAGTGAGCCTGGAGGCTGCTGTGTAGTAATTTGAGTGCTACAAAAGGAGTATAGTGGTCTGACATGTTAGAGCATGGCTATGTGTGCTGTGTGCAGAACAGACTAAGGGGGCAGGGTGGAGGCAGGATTAATATTTAGGAGGCTATGGCAGTCATCTTAAAAAGAGATTATTGTGGCTTGGACCAAGTGTTGACAACAGAGAAGGTGAGAAATGGTCAATTTTTAGGTACATTGTGAAAGACCATCAAGAATTTACTTTAAGATTGGATGCGGTATTGAGGTAAGGATGACTATAAGGTTTCCAGCTGGTAAAATTGGAAAAATGCAACTGCCATTTATAGAGATTGGGGCAACTTCAGGGGAGCAAGAATTAGGGATGGAAGTGGCTAGTGTAAGAACTTGAGAGGGGACTCAAGTTCAAGATGCCTATCAGACTTCCAATGAGAGACGTCAACAAGAGAATTTGATACTTGAGTCTGGAATGAAGGGAAGAGGTCCGGGCTGGAGACACAAAGTTAAAGTCATTTGAATATAGATGACACTTAAATCCATGAGACTGGATGAGCTCACCTGAGAAGCGGATGGAGACAGTGAAGAATTCTGGTTGCCGAGGTTGGAAAACTTGGAGTTTTAGAGGCCGAGAGGTGGGGGAGAATCAGCAAAAACGCCCCAAGAAAGGTAGCTGGTGAGCTAGGGAGTGTAATCAAGCAAGAGAGTTATTCCAGAGGTCAATTGGAAATGCTCCAAGGAAGGTGTAATGCATTATGTCAATGTTGCTGATACAGAAAGGGAGTGTGGAACAGAGAAATGACCACTGGGTTAGACTATGAAGGTCATTGGTGATCTCAGCTAGAGCATCATCAGTGGAGTGAGGAGGACAAGGCAGCAGGAAGGAAGGGAGCTGGTCTCGTAGAAGTTTTATAGCCAAGAGGAGTAGAAAAATGGAGCCGTACATCGAGAGGGATCTGGGTGGGTTATTTTTAGGGTGGGAGATATTACGGTGCATTTGGATATTGATGAAAATGATCTAGAAGAGAGGAAAGACTTCATGACACAGGAGAGAGCAAATAATGGTCCACATGTGCACTGAGTAAACACCACTACTTATTAATAAATTCTACTTTACAGACTGCAAACCCCCTATGGTCTCACAAGTTCATTTAGGTTTACATAAAGGGAAATGGGTCAGGAGTAAAACTAGATGACATCAAAGCTCCCTAACCAGTTGAAACTTATGCTTGTGTGTTTTCACAAATCTAAATGCATGTTCAAAACCAGGGGTGATAATGATATATTGGATAAAGGGCTAGTATCCAAAATCTATAAGCAACTCACCAAACTACAAACCCAAAAAACAAATAATCCAATGAAGATACGGGCAGAAGACATGAACAGATACTTTTTGAAAGAAGACATGCAGATGTCCAGCAGACATGTGAAACGATGCTCAGCATCACTCATCATTAGGGAAATAGAAATCAAAACCACACTGAGATACCACCTCACGCCGGTCAGAGTGGCTAAAATGAACAAATCCGGAGACGCTGGGAAGGATGTGGAGAAACAGGCACCCTCCTACACTGCTGGTGGGAATGTAAACTGGTGTAGCCCCTCTGGAAAATAGTGTGGAGGTTCCTCAAAATTTAACACTAGAACTCCCCTATGACCCAGCAATGGCACTGCTAGGAATTTGCCCAAGGGATACAGGAGTGCTGATGCGTAGGGGCACATGTACCCCGATGTTCATAGCAGCACTTTCAACAATAGCCAAATCATGGAAAGAGCCTAAGTGTCCATCAACGGACGAATGGATCAAGAAGATGTGGTTTATCTATACAATGGAATACTGCCTAGCAATGAGAAAGAATGAAATTTGGCCGTTTGTAGCAATGTGGATGGAACTCGAGGGTGTTATGCTAAATGAAATAAGTCAGGCCGAGAAGGATAGATACCACATGTTTTCACTCATATGTGGAACAGGAGAAATTTAACAGAAGACCATGTGGGAAGAGAAGGGGGAAAAAACAGTTAAGGAGAGGGAGGGAGGCAAACCATAAGAGACTCTTAAATAATGAGAACAAACTGAGGGTTGATAGGGGTGAAGGGGAGAGGGTTGATGGGCATGTAGGAGGGCACTTGCTGGGATGAGCACTGGGTATTATATGGAAACCGACTTGACCATAAACTATAAAAGAAAAAAAAAACCTAAGGGTGATAGTCACTTTATAAAGCAGAACTGCAAATATATCAATAGCACCCAAAGTCCAGTTCTTCTACTTTCTGCTAAGAAGAGTCATGTTTAAGTAAAAACCAGATGGTGGGGTTGGTCTTAAAATAAACACATAGGTGAACAAATAGTAAACAAACATTTGTCTCATATAGTGTTAATTCAGATTCAGTTCAGAACCTGAACATGAAGAAATACATTTGGCCTTGGCGCGACCATAGCTGAAGTTTTGTTCCATGGTATCTTTGGGAGACAGACACAGCCAATGTTGTACTGTCCCATCATAAATGCCACAAGCTAAATCCCTCTCTCAGTGCCTCCTGCTACTACCTCTGAATATCTAACCTGTATATTAGCTATGTCTCTATCATGTGTCATGAAAGTTTTCCATTTCTGTGACCATCTCTTGAGGCCATTTGGTATCATCCAGTAGCCCTAGTGTTTAGGCCACACTAAGATTATATACACTTTGAAGATTCTTTCATAGTTTTTGTAATTAGATTTTTAAAAATTCACCTGGACAATAGATTTGAGAGTAAGAACAGTGCCCTGTAGTTCTGCACCATGATGAGAACTAGTACTTCATTCTAGTAAGCACGGACTTTCTAAATGTGCTACACGGGCTCTTTCATATTGCTTAGAAAAAAGATACGCGTGGCTAACCTCAATGGAAAGGGATTTACTGCAAGGATACTCAGGAAAGTAAGGGAGACAAGAAATAATTTCAACTGTTATATATCCAGATGTCATGAGACAGCAATCTGTTCAAGAAATAGGACATTGTTTAAAATACCTTATGTCCCCAGTGAACGTATTTGTTCACTTGTCGCACTGATCTTTGGGTGACATTATCCCTGTCTTTGAGTCATTACCAACAAAAGCCAACTCTGTACTCCTCTTCATTTTAAAGCCTGTGCTTATACATGGTTTCCAGCCTGGGAGATTGCTTACTTTTGAATCTATGTATTTTGGCCCCTAACTGTTGTAATAACTATCCACCTTGAGAGAAAGGCTAAGATTGATGTTGTAATTTTCCTGGGTTTCCATCAACATCATTGGCTGCTGCTTCTTGGTGGACTCATTCCCAGGTTCACAGTCTTCCTAGTCATTACATGTTGTGGTTTCATGAATATCAGTCCTGGTCTCCCTTCTCATTTCCTGCTCTATTGTCCTCCAGGTGATGTCATTCAGCCATGCTCTTGGCTTTGACTAGTATCCACACCCATGTAATTTCAAGTGCTCAGCTGCTTCTCTCCTCCACATATCAGCTCAAGTGTCACTTTCTACAAGAAGTCACATTTGACCCATCCTCCCTCTCACTATGACTCCATCCTCCTTATAATCAGTTGTGACAAGGACACATTTAGAAATATTAGTAGTACACCTGACTACTATTCCTCTTGCTAAACTTTAAGACTCATGAAGGTGGATCCTTTATCTGCTTGGATTAAGTACTGTTACCAGTTCCCTGTAGACCATCTGGCTCTTCGTAGGAGCTCAAAAATTAATAAAATGTCAAGTGAGATGACCTCTAATTTAGATTTTTCCCCATTTAGCAGAGTTCCTTTACTAAACAAGGTCACAGGCTGGCCCCCATGTCTGATGTTTCAATAGTGATCTGACAAGTGGAATCACACTGAACAAGACAGAGACTCTTCTCCATCCCTTTACTTTAGAAGGAAGTTTGGAGAGTGGCAGATGTGCAGACTAATTTCTAATATTTTATTTCACCTCTGTTTACACCTTATTAACAATGTCAAGTTCTTCCTTATAGAACTGAGTCAGCAGCTAAGAGTACAATATAGATGTATCATTTTGACTCCCACTAACATATCCCTGGGAGATTAATGTATATCAATGACTCACTACACTTTATACATATTTATTAACAAGCTATACCAAGGTAAATGTTATGGGAAAAGCACACAAGATTGAATATTGTTTTGGTTGCGCTTTGATTTTCAAAATTTGGAGTTGCTGAAACAAAGAGGCATTTTCTTTTTTTCGTGTAAAGGTACTAGACTGAAGGAGGTATGTCATTCATCCAAGATTTAATAACCTTCTTTTCTTAGAGCTGCAAATAGTCTGTCCCCACACTATCCTTTTTATCAAGATAATCACTTAGAATTTTATTAGTTTTGTTTTTAACTCTATCAGCACTTATAGATTAGAATAAAAACTGCTAAATAAGTTATTAGCTCTAACTAATTCATAGTTGATAACTAGAAGCAGTACTTTCTCTGTACTGGTATGCCCTGTTATTGATTTAGCTTTCATTTTCCTGGTCACTTTTTCCCTATAAACTTTCTAGAGTTAAATATATTTAGTTAAATATACTGCATTACACAAAAAAATAAAAATAAGTAGTTGAAATCCAAATGCAACTAATTTTAATCAATTCTACAGAAGTCAATAATATTACTATAAAAAAAAGACTGCTGACATAACCAAAGCAATATATACTATATTTGGCAGGGGTGATACAAAAGGCTAAAGCTAATTATTTAGTTTTTGTTTGTATACAACATAAGGACTTATGATATTATTAAAATTAAACAGTAGAGAAAATTATCTAAATTAAAAATTTTAAATAAACCAAAGTAGTTATCCTTATATTACAAATGGAATAATTTGAAGAGCATGGGTATATACAAATAAAAAGGATATATAAAGACAGAGGGAGAATTTTATGAAAGCTCCTGTTTTTTTCAAAAGCATGAGATTAATTTTTCTAATTTAAGGAAAAGAAGAAAAATGTGAACTGCAACATCACAAGTACATGTTTCACTTCAAGAAAAAAAGATTATGAAAAACCTAAAGAGGTTGGAGTTCATTCTAAAAGTCAAATTCTTAGGGGCACCTGGGTCCCTCAGTTAGGTGTCTGACTTTCACTCATATCATGGTCTCGCAGTTCACGAGTTCAAGTCCCATGCTGGGCTCTGTGGTGACAGCTCAGAGCCTGGAACCTGCTTCAGATTCTGTCTGCCTCTTTCTCTGCCCCTCAATCGCTTGTGCTTTCTTTCTTTCTGTCTCAAAGATAAACATTAAAATTTAAAAAAAAATCAAATTCTTAAACTTTAGACAGCGTTGATCCATGGCCTACTAGGAAAGATCTTGACATCTAAATATTTGGGTATTAAAAAACTCCCATTTCATTCTTTCTTTCTTCCCTCCTGGTTTATAACATTTATACTGTATTCTGTAATCCTATTTCCCTAGGTTTTAAAGTATGGATGGCATTTTTCTCTACTTTTATATATCCACTTCTCTCTTCTAAAATTCTCTGTTTTTATATAGTGAGAACAAACTTTTATGTTTAATTACTTTTTATGAGAATGTCCCATGGATGGTTATTTCTTGAGGTTTGGTATCCACTGCAATGCCCATTTTATATATATTCAATAAAGGTCTACCAGGAAATTGGAACAATTAGTCCTGGGCTTCAAGAAGGGTGGAATTTGATGGAAGGGGTTATGTTTACCCAACTATTAAAAGAGAGCAGTGCAAGTCAAGGAAGCTGGTATTTAAGAAATCAGAAAGGACAGAAACCAGAGGAAGCCACCACTGATGACTTCAGTCGCCTCGAGCATCCACATAACTAGTATTCAAGAGGATGCCAAGACATTGCCACAGGTGAGAACCCACATGCTTGTCTGCTGCCAGCACCAAGCCATGGTCACTTCTGCATCTGTTGTGCTTTCTAAATCTTGTGCAAGCTCCTGTCACTGTGGCAGAATCCAATCTGGAACTTGGCTGGAAGGGATGGGAGAAAATGGTATTTCTAGTCTTTATACCCTAAAATATGGGGGTGGGGTGGGGTACATTCAAGGGTCAAAATAATGCCTAGTCACAACAGACAATTTTGACTTATTTTAGCATTTTGGAAGCATATATTCTTTCCCATAGAAATCTTCACCTATGGCTACTAGCATTGAGTACTTAACTACTAGCGAGCCTCATTTAACTTCTTCCCGTTCAATAATATCATTCAGACTCATGCTATTTGTGTCTAATTACATTATTATTCCCAATTGTGTACTTATTCCTCTGCAAGAAGAGTATATTTTTTCAAGCTCTTACCACAGTTGGCCATACAGTTAGCAAAGACCCATGGAATGTGAGGAGAAATGACATGGCAGCATGGAGAATAAATGTATCTAACATTTTTAAGGTATTGCTTATCAAAGTTGATAGTTGACATTCCATTCTGGTAATATTTTTATTTCTAATCTGTTCAAAGGCAGTGTTCAACTATAAGCACAGAGGTATATATAGGTGTTTAGTGCACCATTGTTCATTTGTAACAGTGGACCGCTGGGAGTAACTGAATACTGATTAATAGTATAATAAATAAATTATAGGAATATCCAGAATCCAGCCTACCAAGTATTACGTTGGCACAGGTTTATACCTAAAACTTTAAAAGATCTTCAAGAGGTTGTTAAGATGTAGTTAAATTGAAAAAAGCAAGTTGCAGAAAAAATTATATTAAAATTCCACATATATGAAACACCAAATTTCTGTACTAAATATGTATATACATAGCAAGGTAGAAGAACAAATTTAATCATACTAAGTATGATTAGTTCTGGATGGTGATGGTTTTAGAGCCTGAGGATTGGGGTAGAAGAACATCTTCCACTATGTCCTTCTGTATTGTTATTTTTACAGTGGTAGCGTATTTGTGTTTTACTGTGTAATAAATAAACTAAAAGCTAAAAGGACACCTTCTGGTTTTATGGATAACCCTTAACCACTGTTTCTATAGGTAAGTGCAGAGAGGATTGGGGTGAAAGACACAAAAGGAAACTATCACTTATTGAATGGAGATGTCTGTTAAGCCTTCTACTTAGTGATGTTCATGCCAGTACCTGGGATAAAACAGTGTAATCCACGTGTCAGAGATGAAGAACACATTCCATAATCATTACTCAATCCACTATCACCCTACCGGCAGATGGCAGAGCCAAAATCAAGACCCAAGATCTCTTTAACTGCCATATTGTTACCTTTCCTAAAATAAGCTGATGGTGGCTAGACAGGTTTCATTTAACCTGTAACAACTGCAGTAAGCGATGTATTTGGAAGAGATGGCATGGGCAGCATGGATAGGATTGCCCAAATAACCTTGTCTTTTTCTGTTTCTGTGGTGCCTTGTGTATGTCCCCTCCTCTTCGTACTTCTGTAAATTTTTAGGGCCTTTTTTCTTCTCCTGATTCTTCCATTGTTTATTTATTTATTTATTTTTACCAGATTCCTGAGCATAGATATTCTTTGACTTTGACTTACTCATTTCTCACAGTTATTCTCCTTATTGTGTGGGATGAGGAGAAATTAAATGTCTTTCTGTGGACTAAACTTAGAATGTATGATCCAAGGGTGTTTGATATTTCAATAACAGATCCCATTCTACATGATCCTAAAGGTTATTTTAAAATTACCAAAGGGAAAATTATCTAGTTCAAATAGTATCCCAAGAGAATTTTATGAAGTTTTTCCATCTAATTTTAGCTGCTTGATTAACTTGGGCCATCAAACCAAAATAATTCTTCCTCTATGTACTCAGCAACTTAATATTGAGCTTGGATTTTCAGGAAGACAAGAGTTCATAACTTTGTTATTTGTCTAAATAACCTCATAAAATCATACCAAGAATACTAACTAATAGTGCTGTAAAGTATATGGATAACATAAATGAAAGCATCCTAGTCTATGTTATAACTAGTGAGGGATGCCTTCTAGTAATTTACATAAAGGCTTTATTTGTTCTTGGTTACCAGAGTGTAACGACCAGCATTTTTACTTTTTAGTATCAGAAACTTAAACAAAGATTTTGCTACTTGTGTATGGAGAGAAAAGACAACAAATAAATACCAACAGCTCTAAATGCTCATCCTTTGTTGTACTGGTCTAAGTTCCAGAATTCTCTCCCCTAGAATATAAGAATTTGAGTACAAATGGCACTGATATTTCACTGAAGCAATGAATGTCAACTGAATCTGCCTCATTCTGACTTCACCTCAAACTTTTATTATGCTTTTCTCCACCCAAGTCCATAAAGCTTCTCAGTGACCCCAGCTTTGGGCCACCAGAGAGAGGCCATGTCTTAGAATTCTCTCATCCAAAGCTGCTGCAATGAACTTAAGAGACTGATCTCTTTTTGGCTTAAAGTCTCCTACACCTCAGGCATGGAAAAGGAGATCTATTTTTGGCCAAACTGTTTCATGTTACCTAGAGAGAGAAAATTAATAATCCAAATTACTCTCTGACAGTGACACATCCATCAGGAAAAAGCTCTCTGACACTGGCAGCTAAAATATTCTCATTATCTGAGTACTGGGACTGTGAGTGCCTTCCATGATAGGAAAACTGTAACAATGTTTTGAAGGGAAATGACTGATACAAAGGCTGTGCACCTCTTTTACAATTTTCATTCCAATCCTCGAGGTTAGGTAAAGTGAACTTTAAAGAAAACCACGTTCCTGAATTAAATGCATAAGTATCTATGAAGTAGCTCAAATTGGTCAAGTTGAACACAAAGTGCTGACGAATCTTCAAATTGTGGCATTAAAAAGGCTTGCAGAGATTATATAATTCAAACTCCTGATTTTACACATGAGGAAGCAGCAAGGAAGATGAAGGAAATTGTGCGAGGCCAAAAGTGGTAATTCGAGGCAAACTGAGACTTGATTCAGTTACCTGACTCCTAATCTAATTCTATTTCTAAACTGCATAATGAATCGCCAATAAAGAGTTTGATGCCACTGAAGGGAATTTTGAACTTAGGAAAGTATACTTGTGGAAGAACTATGTCGTGCTGAATGGGTACAATAATTGATGCTATATCAATATAATGTCTGTTTTTTAATATGTAAAATAGTGTAGGTATCCTTGGGCATTTATATTGCGAATTTATACAGGTTTATAATTTCCTATCTCGCCTCGGACTTTGACACCATCTATTATTCTGTATGTGTGCAGTTCATAGCATTACAATCATAATCTCTTCTATTACTTCATTTGAACTTCTCAGCTTTAAAATTTTACATTAACCGTATGAGTGTATTTTTTCCATTTTGCAAAGAATGAAATTGAGTCCCATAAAGGTTAAGCAATTGGAACTAGGATCCATATCTTCACACGTTTCATTTCAGCTTGATAATCATATATATCAGCCATATAAAGGGTCATAAAGAGAAAAAAAATAACTTTGGTAACCCAAGGTATCTTTTTAGCCCTTCATTTTTTCCTGTTTCTTCATTTCAGATGACTGAGGAATAGGACCAGTCGTGAGGCGGAGACCTCACGTTGGTTTAGTAAACACTTAAAGTTTCATGGCTGTCTCACTAAGCAATCATTTTTTAGAAAAACCATTTACTGTTACGTTCAAAACATTCTTTGCTGCTATGACTTAATGACAATTTCTTTTTTACCAGGAAGGACAATTTGGAAGACATTAAAAGGATAATACTCGTGTCATGAATGCCTTGGCATCAACAGTTTTGAGAATAGTCTGACATTTGTCAAGACTCACTAAAATTATAGGATTCTCCCATTGTTTTCTGAATATTATGATATTCAAAATATGATATATAAGACTCATGTATGGTTTCGAGGAACAAAAAAAACTATGAAGATCAGGAATAGTATAGGCTAAATCTTGAATGCAGGTGAAGTAAACACTGTATATAATTTCTGAAGCCACTTGACCACCTACCAGCTACTTAGCAACAATGACTAAATGTAATACCCAATCAAAAGCTATTTTTAACATGATTTAATTTTGAAACTGTACATGGTAACCAAATAAAAAAAGGCCAAATAATATTAGAAAATATAAAATATGGTATATATCATTGGATTCAAGGCTAAGAACTTAATGTATGAGAAAGAGGTAACCTCTGTATCATCTGAAATTATGTTTTTTTTTGAGGAATCAAAGATCAAAATTTATTATGCTAATAAGCTATTAAAATAATATTAATTTTTATGTTAATGAGCAGTCCAATTAGGTGGAGAGGGAGTATTCCATTTTTGGTACAAAAAGGTTCCTTACGGGGCGCCTGGGTGGCTTAGTCGGTTAAGCGTCTGACTTTCGCTTAGGTCATGATCTCGCGGTTCGTGGGTTCAAGCCCCACGTCGGGCTCTGTGCTGACTGCCAGCTCAGAGCCTGGAGCCTGTTTNGGGCTCTGTGCTGACTGCCAGCTCAGAGCCTGGAGCCTGTTTCAGTCTGTGACTCCCTCTCTCTCTGACCGTCCCCTGCTCACGCTGTCTCTCTCTCTCTCCTAGAAATAAATAAAACATTTAAAAAAAAAGGTTCCTTACTATTTTTCTATTTTAATCATTTTTCTAGTTTAATTTTCATATATTTGCCATGATATAGGTTTGGTGTTGCCCCCCATGATTTCATCTCCGTGTGTGGCAGAATTATAATTTGTTCTTAAACTTGACGTAGATAAACATTTTAATTACCAGCTCACATGATTAAAGGTACAACATATTTCTTCAACTTTCTCATCAAACCAAGCCAATGTGATGGCAACAATCTTGTAAGACATAAAGATTTGGAAAGAACCTTGACGAGAACAAAACTAAGAAAACAGCACACTTATATTTTGTAGAAATAGGGTAAATGATGTATTCACTGAAAAGCCACATGAGTTAACTCTGGAGATTTTACATTATTTAATTTCTTTTGTGTATAGTTTTCCTCAGTTGGAAAACTCCAGTAGCCACTTATAGTTCCTTAAAATAATGAAGAGGTTAAAGAAATGTCTTTTCTAATCTGCTTAACTGAGAAAATTTAAAGACATATTAAAATCAGTTTCACTTAAAAAATTCCGTTTTCAAATGAAAGGCTGATTGCAATAATTGACATTAAGTGCTGTTTTGAGTAGCAAACCAGTGACTTCTTAATTGACATTCAACAGAAAAAGTTTGTGAAATGATATTAAATTAACATTTACATTAAATTAATAAAAAATAGTTTGGAGTAAGAGAAAAGAACTTTCCCATTAGTGGGAATTTCCGTTAATAGAGTTGATATTAAATGAATTTGATAAATGGTTAGGCAAGGGGGAAAAGATGATTGGCTGCCTGGAAATTAAAGAAACTCAGTGAGCAGAGAAGCAACTGCTAGGAATGGCATCAGCTTCAAGAGAAAAGACTTGATTTTTGTTAATGAGGTAGTTAAAGGAATAGCACAAATTGCTTAGCAAAGAAATAAAAATGGAGGCTCTCTTCAATTGCCCAGAGAAAATTTTTTATAAACCGCTGCTCTCAAAGGCTCATTATCATCATGTTTTGGAAAAAAGTATTTTTTCAACAGGCATGATTTAAGAGAACCATTTGTGTGATATTTGTTTCCCAGATTTTATGGACGTCTAAAATATGAAGTCTCAGATGTTTATTGACAAAGGTATATAGGTATTGAGTGTTTAATCTATGTTTACAGAGTCATTATTTAAGTGTATGCAGGTAGTATTACCTCAATGAAGAGAAAAAATTAAGGAGAAATTTCTATAACCAGAGATCATCCAAGTGCCTGCTGTTGCCTTACTATGAAGAGTGAGTCCAAATAGGGTTTATGGAACTCATATAATTATGCTTCAAAATGCTATTTTCCTATTAGTACCATTAGGATTATCATAAATTAGAAATGATAGAGCCAATCCCAATGATTGACGGTTTTAGCATAATGCCTCTTTCCAAAAACAGAAGCTTCAAAATGCCCATTACTCATTCTGACAGGACTGAGCTAATCAGATACACCACCCTTAATTTTACTTCTGAAGCTGAGGACATAGACAATGATAGACAGGAAAGAATTTTGCAGTTGGTGTTGGTGAAGGCACCAACCCCCATTTTCCGGGATGGCATTACCCAGGTAGAGCAAGGTAAGGCATGTAACATCCAGTCGCTGGTGTTGGTGACACAAGTTTTAGACAACAGTAGCCATTCATGGTAGTCAGAGTGTTCTCACTGCACTGGGTCTATGGCAAGTCTTGCTATGGTTCAGGCTGTATGGCTTCCCTCTGTTTTGAGACAGGTTGTCTCATACTCTCAGTGAATCTGTGACCTACTGTTTCAAGTTCAATAATTTCCTTTTCTCTTAAGTAAGTCTGAATTAGTCTCCTTGGTTGCAAATAAGAACCTTACTGATACAAGTACTTGCATTTAATTATACGAGAGTATCACAAAACATGCAGGGTATTCAATAAATATTTGTTGAATGAATCGAAAACGTGAGTACGACTCTTGATTCTCAAATATAAATTTACCTTATCTTGACACTCATGGCACTGCTAATAAATGAAATGTCTCGAGAAAATGTATAAGCCGCCCTTGAAATCCCTTTACCAATGACAGGCAGTTTTGAGTAGCCTCAGTGAGAACTGCATGGAAAGCTACACTAACACTCCAGTGAGAAGCTTGAAATTCTTGTGATCTGCATTGCAGGGACATACGTGCTAAAGTACACTGGAGGCTTATAGAGTCTGTTGCCTTTGGTGGTACACTGTCTCTGAATCAACACAGACATCGTTACAAGTAATTTCAGCAGTTCTGCTGGAAAAAAAAACAAACCCCAAAAACCTGCCTCATCTACTAACCTTAATTTCTACTTTGTGCAACACATACACAATGCAGATATAACTATCTGTTAGCACTGAAATGCATCAATAGGGAATTTCATTTGTCCTTTGACTTGGGGTTTGCACGGTCACAAGCAGCCCACTGCTACAATTACCACCTCATGCTATCTACTGAGTGTTTATATTTTCTGCCTCAAGTACATTTTTCCCAACATGGTCATTCCAACCTCTTGTTATTAAAACAAAAACACAATACTATACTTTTTCCATCTGTTCCCTGGGTTACTTTTAGTTATCATTCCCTCTAGGAAAGGAGGACAATGTCTTCTGAGTTTTCTGCACTGTTGCCACATGGGACATGCAATGAATCTATTGGAGAAGCTAAGAACTTCCTTGAGGACATGTTTGCTCATTACTGAGGACTTGCCTTCATTTTTGTGAAATACCATTTCATTAGGCCATCTTAGGAATCCATCTCAAAAGCCGAAAGGACACAGAGCACAGAGTGTCACCCAAGAACTTAGAATAGACTTGGAAGAGCTAGTAGCTAATGATACAGTAATTTGGGTATGTCAGATGAGTGTTGTAGACTGTAACTGTGGGTTTAAGGTGGGAGAAGTCAAGGAATACTGGACAATCAGGACTTGATCTCAACAGAGTGGGGACCGCAGTATGTGAAGTCCCTCGATGTGCCACTGTGTGGCAGGGTGAAAGGATGCCAAGAAGGTGGGATGTTTGGTTCTTAAAAATTTTGGTAAAATATTTCACCCTGTCCTTCGCACATCAGGTTAAAGCAAACTCTTGACTGGGCAGATTTCTCTGGTTATAAAGTCAGGACAAAAGGTCAATGAGTTTTCAGATTTCATCCGGTCCTAATCCATTTCCTATACAGAGGGTCATTTGACATTTTTTTAAAATATTCACTCAGGTCTTCATCATATTACTGAATCAAAGCCTGATTTTATGAAAGAATAAGGAACTGAAGAAAATATTGGAGATTCCAGGAAAGAAGGCACATTCCCCAGGTGTCCATGATTAGAATGAACTCAACAGAGTTCACAGTATAAATGTCAATTCAACAGAGCTGCGATGGTGAGTTGGTTTCACATGACAGCTATGGGGTTGATTTGCAGCCACTTCCCATTGGAAAGGTCAACCAGTCACAGTAATTAGGCATTCTTTTGTGTTAGTCTTAAACAGCTTGGAAAGACCAGTACATACTTACAACTTGGAAGATACAGTTTCTACAGAGAGACCATCCGTCTTAACCAGGGATTTTTATGAAATGGAAGTAATTTTCAGGTTCTGAGTCCTAAGCACGCTTATCCCCTCTTGCACTATGGAGATTGATTTGACAATAATGTTGTTGATAGTCACTGTTAACAAAAAGAAGCCCCTGAAAACCAGACAATCTCCAATGTCAAATACCTGAACACTCAGAGATTACAATACTTAGGAAAGCTCAAGTATTTCTGAGGTTGTTTGAGCAAATGTACAGGGAATCTTACTTTCCAATCAACGTCAGCCTAAATGATAGCAATTCTTCTGTGAGGGCAATTTTCTGCTGAGTTTATATGTATATGTATGTGTGTTTAGCAAAAACATAAATTGCAAGATTTTATTTTTTTGTAGGACAAAAAAAAGCAACTGCTGGGAAGCCTGAATAGTTAGAGATGGAGAGTAGATACAAGTAGCAAGTGGGCTTGAGGTGTGCTCCTCTTACTCAGGATACTGGCTCATGTTATCCTCCCTCAACTTCTGTGTACTGGCTTTATCACCATGTAACAGACTACATATTTTATTTATAGTCTCCGCCACAAAGGGGTCAGAGGTATTTGTTTTGGTCACTGTTTAATCCCCAAACCTAGAAGGATCCTGACATGGAGGGGGAGCTCAATAAATATGTACTGAATGAGAGAGGAGGAAGTAACTCGTATTTCCCTTCAAGAGCTATCTTTTCAAACATACTCAAGTCTCTACTGTATCTACTCATCTTAGAAGTGGAAGGGTGAATGTATAGGCATAGTTTTACTAGGTTTCTTAAAAATTTATTTTATTAAAAAATTTTTAAAGTTTTACTTATTTTTGAGAAAGAGAGTGAGTAAGCAGGGAGAGGGGTAGAGAAAGAGGGAGACAAAGAAACCAAAGCAGGCTCTAGGCTCGGAGCTGTCAGCACAGAGCCTGATGTGGGGCTTGAACCCACACACCACGAGATCATTCCCTTATGATCTCGGACTGAAGCTGAAGTCGGACACTTAACTGACTGAGTCATCTAGGCGCCCTTACCAGTTTCAATCTAAAACTACAAGAACCAGGGGGAAGATGATGGTCCTGCCAAGTCAACAACAACATGCAACACAGAAGGTATCTGAATTACTGAGTGAGAGGGGAAATGTCAGACCACAGTCTAAGAGTACTGAGAACTACCAGTGGCTGAGAGTGTGGAGCAGAAATCTTTTAAGAATGACTTCTCTCTCCTCCTCCTTCCTCTGCTGGATCCATATCCATGGGCCTTAACATGGGCTCTTCCCTGCTTAGGTTTCTGTCTCACGCTCTGTACAACTGTCCCTTTGCTTCTTCAATCCCTAGGGCAGGTAATAGGCCACTGATATATTCTACTCCTACCACCTAAAAACAGTTTTGTTTTTTTTGGGTCTTTTTTCATTCTGATTTCAATATTTCTAGGGAAGAACTCTAGTTGGGTCAAAATGGACCAACTGGCTACCTATAGAAGAGTGAGCTTTATTCCATGGTCAGAGTCAAGCTGTGTGAATTTTATGGTGATCAAGTCTCCCAAATGGGTGCTACAGTAACCACTTAGTTTTTGAAATATGGTTTACTGAGCCCTAAATGGGTTGCACTGTAATTATACTCTCTTAAAAATAACCTGGATATTCAGGGGCATGTGGGTAGCTCAGTTGGTTGAGCATCTGACTTGACTTTGGCTCAGGTCGTGATCTCACAGTTAGTGGGATTGAGTGAGGAGCTCGATCTCATGAACTATGAGATCATGACTTGAGCCGAGATCAAGAGTCAGATGCTCCAAGGCAGGGCTTACTGATACCACAGGTAACCACACTTCTATTGCTCACGGTGCTCCCCCCAGGCCTTCCATCCTACAATCCCCTGGATTAAATAACCTTCCTGAAAGGTCAGTCACTACCACATTCACCACTGATGAAGTGGGTTTGGTTCTAAAGAGTAACATGCTGGAATATAACTTTTTGCACGATCATTTCCAATTATTTTCTTTTTCATATGTCTTCTTCATTGGTTGTACACCTGAAGACCTTGCGTTTACAAGCTTCCAGAGTATATGTTTAATAGCTTTTGTATTTTTCTCCTCCCCCAAATGACCAGAATCGTCCTTTCTACATATTCATGTACATTTAGTGATTTCTTAGCTCTGGCTAAGATATCTGGCTCTGAAGTCTCTTTCTGTAAAATGTATTTTAATAAATTCTCACAAGTTTTAAATTTTTTATAAGTTGCCTCTAAGTTTTTCAAAGGAGCATTTAATGGGTAATAAATTTGAAATTGTTGGCAGCTTTAGTTGACTCTACCTTATAGAGCACAATATTTCTAATCAAAAAAATATTCTGTCTGAAGAAGAGAGAGGAAGAAAATTCTGCTAAATCAGTGTTGTCAATTTAGATATCCTTTACTTTTTTTTGTTGAAAGATAAAAATGTTCCACAAACAAAAGGCTTTCAGAGGTCCTCTCTTTCTGCTTCCATTTAAAAATATCTTGCACTGAGAAATGACTCTAAAACATAAATATCTGTCAAGATATCACTATGATTTCTTGGAGTTTTTTCCCACATTTAGATGTCCTACATGGGTCTTCTTAATTCTGTTTTATCTTAGTAGAGAATATACATTTATTCAATTAAAAAGAGATCTAGTAAAATGCTCTCCCCAATAATGGATTAAAATGAAAAATGTTGGGCAGGGGGAAACCAACAAGAAAAAACTCTCAGTGTCATAAAACAAAGGAAAACGGTGAAAATGTCTAAAGTCCCAGATTAAAGCAAACTAAAGCAACATGACCAGTGACAACAAGTTTTAACATATGACCCTAGAGAGGGGATCCTCTACGGGGTGAGGAAAACACTCCAAAGGACATTATTATGTCAAGTGACGAACTTAGAACATGACAGTGGATTATTCTACCAGTATAAATTTATGCTATTGGTAACTGGACTGTGGTTATACAAGAGAATATCACTGATCTTAGGAAATACATACTATAATCTTTAGGGTGAAGGGCCACAATGTAGGTAACAAACTTTCAAATGCTTTAATTTAAGGAGAGAGAAGCATCAGGGAGAAAGAGAATGATAAAATCAGTGAGGCAAAATGGTAAAAATAAATCATTGTGACTAAGGGATATATGAGTCTTCTTTTTCAACACTTTTTAAAAAAAATTTTTTAACGTTTTTTATTTATTTCTGAGAGAAAGAGACAGCGTGAGCGGGGGAGGGTTAGAGAGAGAGAGAGGGAGACAAAGAATCTGAAGCAGGCTCCAGGCTCTGAGCTAGCTGTCATCACAGAGCCCGACACAGGACTCGGACCCACAAACCATGAGATCATGACCTGAGCTGAATCTGGACGCCTGACCAACTGAGCCTCCCAGGCGCCCCATTTTTTGACGCTTTGCTGTTAGCAACTTCTCTGCATTTGAAACTTTTTCCAAATTAAAAGTAAAAAATAAAAATAGTTTACTCCACTAAAGATAGTCCAAATACTAAGTACAGCACTTGAAAATTAAATTTCGTGTTCTGCTTGAGCTCTCATTATCCCAGTTTTCAGTTTTTCTCTTTTCCTTTGTAGAAATAATTCTAAATTCTAACCATCCTTCTGATTTAGTTATGTGCCCAGGGCTGAGAAGTCTGTTCGCTGCCCATTCCTCTCATGTGCTGCTGGATATGGCCAGGGCAGAAGTCAAAGTGTCAAGGGGAGCCCACCAAATCCACCTTGGCCAATTTTTTTTTTAATTTCTTTAGCATTTTTATTCATTTTGAGAGAGAGAGAGAGAGAATGCAAGCAGGGGAGAGGCAGAGAGAGAGGGAGACATAAAATCCCAAGCAGGCTCCAGGCTCTGAGCTCTCAGCACGGAGCCTGACACAGGGTTCGAGCTCACAAACCACGAGATCATGATCTGAGCTGAAGTCGGTCGCTCAAACGACTGAGCCACCCAGGTGGCCCCCAGTCTTGGCTGATTTTAATGCAACTCTTGATCATCACACCTCAAAACAAGCAGGAAATCCTGGAAAATGATGAACCTGAAGACACGACACTTGGGAACAGGACTGTCTCCAACAGACTGGACTGGGGGTAGGGAGGACACTGTCATCAACAGGGAGAGGCCTGTGAAAGCCACGTGCAAAGATCTAGAGCAAAGCAGCTCTTGGAATAGGGGTGATGGTCAAACAATCTCCAACACTTCACTACTGGTGAGAGAGGCAACGAAGAAATAAAAGGTCAAAACATCAATGCTAACTAGTCACACTGGAGAAGAGAGTTTCAAAATAGAGTTACACTATTTTGACAGTCAGGGGTCAGTAGTGCTTGGTATTTGAAACAAGTGCTGGCAGTTCATATGCATTCTTTTTAGAAGTATAAAAATACTGTGTGTGCCCTGGCAGAAATAGATGAAAGATGACAATTTATAGTCTGTTGTTCCCAACAGTGTAAGTCCTTTATATTTCTATCGGTTACATTCAGCTTCATTTGTGTGTGTGTGTGTGTGTGTGTGTGTGTGTGTGTGTGATTGTACAAACTCAATAAGCTGTCAGGTGTCAAATGCAGAAATGTCTCTATTTCTTCTTCTAGAGAGATGAAAAGATGACTTAGAAGATGGCCTCAATTATACATTCGAAAAAGTTATGTATTTGTCCTCAATTACATAATGGTTAGGAGGGAGAGTGCCTGACGTAAACTTCATTCCCCGTCAAAGAACAGAATTTTAAGCTGGTTGCACTCCAGTAGGAATAATCTCTGTCTGTCTTAGATGATGTCATCTGCCTAATGAAGGAAAGGTAATTCCAAAACATATCAGACATGATACCCATTTTGACTTTTCACTCCCAGGATGATTAGTATCATAATCATCCTTCCTTCCTCCTGTGCTAATTTCAATGATTAGTGCTTTCTCTGTGCCAGACATTGTAGTGTGTTCCATACATTTTTCTCATTTTTACCCTTAACTCCAGCCCCGAAAGGGAAGTATCATGTCTATTTGATAGGTTAGAGGGGCACCTGGGTGGCTCAGTAGGTTAAGCAGCTGCCTTTGCCTCAGGTCATGATCTCGCTGTTCCTGAGTTCAAGCCCTGTGTCAGGCTCCGTGCTGACAACTCAGAGCCAGCAGCCTGCTTTCGATTTTGTGTCTCCCTTTCTCTCTGCCCCTCCCCTACTTGTGCTCTGGCTCTCTCTCAAAAATGAATAAATGTTAAAAAAATTTTTTTTAATGCATGAGAAAAATGACACTGACTGGTAAAACATTTACTTCCCTCAAAGTCAGCTAATGAGAACACAGGGTTGGCACACAAAAGACAGGTTTCCAGTTGGGGGGAATTTAAATCCTAGGCTCCAAAACAAAATAAAATTTTGCCTTTCAATGAGCAAAGCCTTTTACTCCTATGTTAGAAGTTTTCTGTTTGAAAAATGCATTTAAGGGATTCCATTTACACTTTAACAGTCAGCAGAAAAACACTTGACTCCTCTACTCATGTGTTTCATGTGACTGCAACTATATTAATTTCAGCAAGTCAGCCCCACCAATGGGTTTGAATAATAACTCAAGAGCCTCACCTGATTAGAAATTAGTTTTTTTAATGTTTATTTTTGAAAAAGAGAGAGAGAGAGAGAGAGAGAGAGAGAGCGCCCGCATGCATGAATGGGGGAGGGGCAGAGAAAGGGAGACATGGAATCTGAAGCAGGCTCCAGCTTCAGGGCTGTCAGCGCAGAGCCCGAAACGGGGCTGTAAACCATGGACCTTGAGATCACGACCTGAGCCAAAGTCGGATGCTTAACCGACTGAGCCACCCAGGCGCCCCCAGAAATGAGCTCATTTCTAATGCATTCTACTCTTGAAGAGTCTAAATCTAAGACAACAATTTTATGCATTAAGATCACAGCTGTCTTTAGAACCCATTTCCAACCCTCTGTCTTTATCTTTTGGAGAATCACAGAAAAAGTCCAATGCTTCTTTGATTTGATAAACTTTCCAACATTTTAAGGCAGATCTATTTTGTGCCTTTTTTTCCCCCTTGTCTACAGAAAGCTTTTCAGATCATGGGTAGCCTAGCTGCTCCAATGAACACATCTGCCCAGAGAGGCAGAGATGAGTCCAAGACTTTTAAAGGTTCTCCCTTTCTGAGATCAGACTTATGGTTTTCTTTGAACTCCAGCTTTCTGCAGGATTTCACCCCAAATTGATCTCACTGGCTCCACGCCTCATGAGTTAGAACATGACCTGAAAACCCAGCACACACTTAGAAATCAGCTTGCCGTCTTGGTCCTTTTCCTCAAGAAGTATTCCGTCCACTGTGAGCGGGTATTTCCTGGGCTGCTGGACTTGGGCAGTACCACTTTATAGACCCTTCCTTTATGCATCCTCTCCTTTATCTCATCAAGTAGATGTTACACTCTCATTAAATAAGAAAAGGATCTACAGTAAGCCCTTAAAAAATGTTCCTCCCATTTCTTTCTTCCTTTCTCAAGTTTAGAGTGATTAATGACTGCCCAGCACCATGCAGTCTAACACTCATCACCAGCTCTTTGGATTCCAAAACCTTGTCACTTTCTAATGGTTGTTCTCTTTAAACTTCATGTTCTTGCATGAAGTCATATGTGGAACTCAATGTCTGAAAGAGGTAAAGGTGCCACTTAATGGTAAATAATGTAAGTTTCTGAGGTACATTTAAAACATATACTTCAAAATCAATTAATAGGAAGAATGAAACTTCTTTGGTGCTCAACACAAGTTTTTAGTTCGTGGTTATAAATATCATCTATAGTCATAACATTAGGCTATCAAGTTTCTTTCATTATGATTTACCTATGTAGCTGTACATAACATTTCTTTAATATAATTTATTGTCAAATTGGCTTCCGTACAATACCCAGTGCTCATCCCAACAAGTGCTCTCCTCAATGCTCATCACCCATTTTCCCTCTCCTCCATCCCCCATCCACCCTCAGTTTGTCCTTTGTGTTTAAGAGTCTCTTGTGGTTTTCCTCCCTTCCTCTGTAACTAATTTTCCCCCTTCCCTTCCCCCATCATCTTCTGTTCAGCTTCTCCAGATCCACATATGAGTAAAAACATACAATTATCTGTCCTTCTCTGACTGACTTATTTCACTTAGCATCATACCCTCTAGGTCCATCCAGGTTGCTGCAAATGGCATGATTTCATTCTTTCTCATTGCCAAGTGGTATTCCATTGTATATATAAACCACATCTTTATCTGTTCATCAGTTGATGGACATTTAGGCTCTTTCCATAATTTGGTTACTGTTGAAAGTGCCAAAACATTTCAATTAAACTGATTCAGTAGCTTTAAAGTACAATGGTAGCACTATTTTGTTCAAAGTTCAGTCATTAAATCTAAAAGGGGATCACATTCTTCATCCTTGACAGATGTGAAGGGTTAGAAGCATTCTGCAATCTTACTGTTGGACTTCAAATATTAACTCTTCTGAGAGAAAGACCGTGGGCAAATGACTTAAACTTTTTGAAGCGCCATTTTCTTATTAGTAAAATATGCCCACTCTTAGAGCTCACAGATATTAGCTATTATTTTTAGATATAAATATTACCTGTTACAAAATACAAGCTGTACAAACTGTACATAATATATAAAAATACTTCCTGTATCATGATGACTAAGTATAGACACACTCTTGGGATTGCCTGTGGACTGTTATAGAGAATGAACCTGTTCTCCAAGCAGATCTTACTTGAAACTTTTTGGGCATTACTTGAGTAGAATGAGGAGTAGAGTGGGGGATGTGATATCCAATTTTATTAGCACAAACATTACTTGAACTAAACTCTCACAAGTGCCAGTCCTGAGCTATAAACCTTTCAATAGGTGACACATTTATAACAAATCCAAACATATTCCCAGTATGGTAGGTGAAACTTTTATTCCGAAACTAAATTAAAAATCAAAGTGTAAGTCAACCCATATGTGACTATGCATTATGTTATAAAGTGTACTTTTTACAGATTTAATATGGATTATTATTTTTAAAGATTTTATTTGTAAGTAATCTCTCCATGCACAGGGAGATCAAACTCACAACCTGGAGATCAAGAGTCATGTGCTCTACCAAATGAGCTAGGGAGGTGTCCTGTGGATTGTTATACAGAGAGATTTAAATCAAGTGCTTTGTGGGAGATGTTAAGTACCTATTGAATACAGTATAATTTCTGATGATGATATATCATGAGGCTAGACAGTTTCCTTATTGGTTTATCAATATTTCAAAATTGACACATACTTGCCTTTTTCTTTTTTCCTTTTGTTACCAACAGGCTATATTTACTTGGTTTAAAGGGATATATCATCAAACTTCTCTAAGCGTACCTCCTCATGGTAAAAACAGAGATAGTAATAGCTCTCTAAAAATTAAGTGAAATAATATTTATAACATACCTTGCAAGTACCTTCAACATGGTAATCATTCATTAAATAATACCTATTATCATTATTGCTATTGATTTTTTCTTGTACTAGATATGTTTGTGTGTTTTGAAGTGGACACGTTAGAAACATTATTCTAAACATAAGGAAATTAGAAAGGTCTCCACAACTCAGCTGCTTCTCCTGAAGCAAATATGATCAGTTTTACTAGCTTACAACTCAACTTTCACAAATTAAGAGAACCAATTGTGGGAAACTAGCTTCACTTATATGTATGCAGATGGTTTTGTAATTCTGAAAATTGCCCATGGGGGAGGATTCTGTAGGTGAATAAAGTAAGAACTCTAATGACACGATCACTTTTTATGTGACCACAGATTTAACTAATTTAAAATGCTTGGCTCTTGGTAGATTGAAGGGAAGAGACTGCCTGATCTGAGTCTGAAGTTTGCTGCAATGGAAAAGCATGGAGCAAACAACCTCTGTGTAGAAATAGAAAATCCTCCGTGACATTTATTTTTGCCTGTTATACAACTAACCATTACGGGTACTAGGATCTTCCTTCTCTTACGGATCTTACTGTTTCAGACACTTCAAGATCACTATTGGTCTGCTAAAAGCCGGGGTTCAAAAATATATTCCTCAAGACTAGTCTAGAAAATAATTCAATTACAACATACTTTAATATAATCAGTTTATACAAAAACACATTAAAATAGACAATCTGTCTCATTAACATTCAGCAGACATCTCACTCAGCTGGAACTAAGCTTATTTCAGACTCACACATACAGAAATCTCAGCTAGATTACAAATAGATGGGCATGCACACAATTAATTAAAGTACACTTTCTAAGTGTTTAAGGTGCTAAGATTATTTCGATGGGTGCATCTGCATATTTTTATGACATACTGTGTCACTGCCTTTTCAAATTTGAGTAAATTATAGTTTTGCAAACCATAATTACGTTGGCTCATGTTTGATGGTTCCGCTTTGTAATGCTGAGCCAATATTAATCAAGATTTCCTAAATTTATATCTTATTCCCTGTATGTGACATTACTGGGTATGCGCTTTGAATGATTATTCTCATCTATTGCTTTTATTATGTGGTTGGATACCACGCTCTTAGGCCCATTGCTCTCGTCGAATTTATAATATTCAGACCATAATTGAAAATACGCTTTCTTTTTATCCTGTCGGCCCGTACCTGTTACTGTGTGATACTTTCACCTTTCTGTCCACCATCCATCCTACTCATCAAAACCAGACTGTGTTCTGTCACAGAAGAAAGAGGGGTTCAATACAACTTTGCCAAGAAGATGGTTATTGATATGTCTTTGAAGGGTAGCTGTATTGCTTCTGTCCCACTGGGGACTGGACAAGCGAGATTTAAATTGCTTGTCGTACCAAGCGAAAGCCAAGTGGTTTCTTTGCAATTTAAAAATCTGAAATGAAGCGGTGGCAATGCTGTTCTCACATTTCAGAGAAGAGCTGTGCATAAAGAAACGGTCCTTCGAGAGAGCCTACAGAAAAGAGACCAGCATTACAGAAAACACGATCCAGAGGCACACCGAAATACACTGGCACAGTCTTAAGAATATCACTGGATTTAAAGTTAACACATTCAAATAATTTACAGCTTTTTTCTAAGTCTTTTAAAAATTCCTATAAAGTTATCCTTGCAAATACCACTGCACACTTAAAGTCCTTAGAAAGGCTATATGAATCCTCTATGAATTTTTTTTATCTTAGGTAGATTTCATTTGACGGCTTTTACTAACTTGGGCATGGCCTGTTTGTTGCCTATGGAAAATGTCTAATTAACGTCAATAGAGTAGAACTTTCTAAAAGTTCACTGAAAACATACACACATGTATCAGTTACATACGAATGAGGCTTCAAGTTTGGGACAATTGAAATCCAAGAACACACCCCTCAATACCATCCAGTGAGCAATGTCAACTTCAAAATAGGCTTTTGCCAATAGCAGTTGGAGAAAATTCTCTTTCGGTGGCCCCATCTGAGATATAAATACAGTTTTTCTAAGGTTTTCCTGAACAGCTTTCTTATAAAGGGTGAAAAACATTCTTGGCATTTTGTATTTCTTCATAATCTCTCATTAAAGAGTCACCACCTCAAATGAGAGGGTGTGTAGTGTGAACCAATTCAAACTGCTTATTTTCAACCTTAAAGATTTACTTTCTTTTCTTACCCTGCTCTTCTCTCCTGAACAAAGCTCTTCTCTTTACTTGGCATGATGCATCTGTGATTTTTCATATTATTTTTGTTCCATGAGAACATAAATGTTTATAGGGAACCTATCCATCTTCGTATTTTAATCCCCTGTGCCACATACAGAAGAAGATACAAAGTGTATATACTCAGGCCTGAAGAAGTTTCCCCTCTCCTGAGTGGGTTGGAGGGCAGTTGCTTTTGGATTCTTCTCCTCTCATATACTTTCTAGAATATCAAAGGACAAGAAAAATGTAAATTTCTGGGTAACATGACAAAACCATATAGATTTATAATTCTCTCTTCAATCCTTTTTCTGTATCTCAGTGCAGATATAGAGGAAATGAAAAAGGACCCAGTAGGGACTAAAAACAAGGCAATCTTGAAGACTGGACTTTAAATGGGCTGTTCTACAGACGATCATGATCCTCTAGGAAAGAACCAAAGCCCTACTAGCTTAAAGAGCTTGCCAACTTCTGTCCCTTCAATAGATGGCAACGAAGCTATGCAATGAAAAGGGGTAGGGCAACCCTTAGTAAGCCAAAGTTATAAACAAAACTAATTTCAAAACTTGAGCAGAAAGGTCATCGGCCACTCAGAACAAGTGAGACAGATCTGATTTAGACCTGACAAGTTACAAAATAAACAAATAAAAAATACAAACAACCAGCAACAATAAAAACTTCAGGAGAGAATTTAGAACCTGTAGTTGGTGCTATGTATGATTTTTAATGTATCGTTTTCAACAAAAAAATTATAACCTATGCAAGGAACGGTGGAAGTAGGACGCAAACAGAAAAACAAAACAAATTTTTAAAAACCCACAAAGAATATACGGTCACTTTGATGGTCCAAACATGTTAGATTTAGCAAATCCTTCAAAGTGGCTATTACACAAATGTGCAAAGACCTCAAATAAATCATGTTTAAAAAATTAAAGTATGACAATAATGAATCAACAGAGAATGTCAGTAAGAATATCAACTATTTTGAAAAGAGAACCCAACAGAAATTGACACTGATAAGGGCACTTAATAAATTTAAAAATCAAAGAGAGGGGATCAATAGCAGGAAATAAATAGAAATGAACCAGTTTGAAGAACAGAGAGAGAAAAGATTTAAGGAAAATGAACAGAGCCTCAAGATTTGTGGGATCATATCAAGCATACTAATGTATGTATAATTATAGACCAGTGGGAGAGAAGGAGGAGGAATAGGAAAAGTTACATATATTTTGAAAAATAATGGCTAGCTTCCCAACTTTGATGCAAAAATTAATCCACTTATTCAAAAAGTTCAACAAATCTAAAGTAGAATGAATGAAAGAAATCTATACTCAGGCATATTACAATGTTGAAAATAATTCAATTACAACATTCAGCATACATCTTTGATAAAAATCCTCATCAAAGCAGGTATAGAGGAAAGAAACTTCAAAACAATAAAGATCATAAATGACAAGCCCATAGCTAACATCACCCTCAAGGCTTCAAAGCTGAAAACTTTTCCTTTCAAATCAGAAACAAGACAAGGTTGCCCACTCCAGCCACTTTTATTAAACACAGTAAACCCTGCAGTGGGCTCTGTGCCGACAGCATGCAATCTGTTTGAGATTCTCAATCTCTCTCTCTCTTTCTCAAAATAAATAAATAAACATTTTTTAAAAACTTGAAACTTTAAAATTTCTAGAGAAAAGCAAAGGCCCTGAGCTCCTTGACATCTTGGCCATGGTTTTTTGGATCTGATTCCTAAAGCAAAGGCAACCAAACCAAAAGTAAACAAGCAGGACTGAGTCAAACTAAAAAGCTTTTGCAGACAGAAGGAAACCATAAACCAGAAGAAGAGGCAACCTACTGAATAGGAGAAGATATTTGGAAACCATAGAGCTGATAAAGGGCTAATATCCAAATTATATGAAAAACTCATACAACTCAAGAACCAAACCCAATTCAAGAAAAATGGGCAGAGGATCTGAATGGACCTTCTTCTGAAGACACCCTACAGATGGCCAACAAGAACAGAAAGAAACGTTCAACATCAGAGCCTAAATGTCCATCAGTTGATGAATGGATCAAGAAGATGTGGTTTATCTATACAATGGAATACTACATGGCCATAAGAATGAAATCTGACCATTTGTAGCAATATGGATGGAACTCGAGAGTGTTATGCTCAGTGAAATAAGTCAGGCAGAGAAGGACAGATACCAGATGTTTTCACTTATAAGTGGGACAAGAGAAACCTAACAGAGGACCATGGGTGAGGAGAAGGGAAAAGATAGTGGGGGAGAGGGAGGGAGGCAAACCATGAGAGACTCTTGAATACCGAGAACAAACTGATGGCTGATGGGAATGGGGGAGAGGGGAAGAGGGGTATTGGGCATAGAGGAGGGCACTTTTTGGGATGAGCACTGGGTGTTATATGGAAACCAACTTTACAATAAACTATAAAAATATAAATTAAAAAAAAATGCTCGCCATCACTAACCCTGAGAGAAATGCAAATCTAAATCATAACGAGAGATTACCTCCCACTTGTCAGAATCGTATCAAAAAGATGAGAATTAACAACTCCTGGTGAGGAATCCTTGTGCTCTGTGGGTGGGAATGGAAACTGGTACAGCCACTATGGAAAACAATATGGAGGTTCCTCAAAAAATTAAAAATAAAATAACCATATGACCCACAATTCCATTTCTGGGTATGTGTCCAAAGAAAATGAAAACACTAAGCCAAAAAGATATATTCATCCCCCACCCCGAGTTAATTCCAACATTATTTATAATAGCCAAGATATGGAAACAGACTAAGCAACCACTGATGGATGAATGAATAAGAAGACGTGATAGAGATATACAAAGGAATATTGTCATCCACAAAAAGGAATAAAATCTTGCCTTTTGTGACAACATGGATGGACTTTGAGGACATTATGCTAAGTGAAGTCAGGAAAGACAAACTGCCATATGATCTCATGTATTTTTATTCTCAAAGTTTAATTTATTTGAGAGAAAGAGAATGAACATAGGAGGGGCAGAGAGGGAGGGAGAGAAACAGAATCCCAAGCAGGCTCCTAACTATCAGCATAGAGTTGGATGTGAGGTTCCTACTTATTCAACCGTGAGATCATGACCTGGGCTGAAACCAAAAGTCAGTAACTTAACCAGATGAGCCACCTATGCACTCCCGTATGACCTCATTTGTATGTGAAATCTAAAACACACACAAAGCATGCTCAGTGATACAGAGAAGAGAATGGTGGTTGTCAGAGGCAGAACAAGGGGGTATAGGGAGAATGAAATGGGCACAGTGGGTCAAAAGATACAATTTTCAGTTACAAAAGAATGAAATACAAAATACGTAAAACAGGGGCACCTGAGTGGCTCAGTGGGTTAAGTGTATGACTTTGGATCAGGTCATGATCTCGTGGTTCTGAGTTCGAGCCTCCCATGGGGCTCTGTGCTGACAGCTCAGAGCCTGGAGCCTGCTTCAGATTCTGTGTCTCCCTCTCTCTCTGCCCCTCCCCTGCACAAGATTTCTCTCTCTCTCTCAAAAATAAACATTTTTAAAAGTTAAAAAATAAAATAAAAAACACAAAATAAAGAATTTTCTGTATGGCATGTTTGAAAATTGCTATGACAGTAGGTTATAAAAGTCCTCATCTCAAGAAAAAAAATGTGTAACTATGCATGGTGATGTTTGATGACAGGATTCATTGTAGTGATCGTTTCACAAGGTATACAAATATCAAAGCATGTTGAAACATGCTTTATGTCCATTTTGTCTCACAAAAGAAGAAAAAAATTTTGGAAATATTCAGCACAAAAATAAAAACTTTTTCAAATTTTATTTTAAAGGTAAGGAGACATGTGGACTGAGGGATTGCTGGCACGGAGTGGGGAGCGAGGCTTATCTACAAACTACTTCTTAAATGGGAAAACCCAAAACATGTTTGATTGCTCTTGGTGGTAACTCAGTAGAGAGGGAGAAAATATCTAATAATTGCTTGAACGGCAGAGAGTGGGTGGGAGGCCCCCAAGTTTTGGAATGGTGTGAGCAAGGAGGAGAGGCACTTTATCCATATTTTCCAGAATGACCGTAAATTGGGTACAAATGCCAGTAGGTTGGAGATGTTTTTTGTCATCCCCCTATGGGATAACCCTCATTTTGGTAGGTCATGAAACTCCTAAGTCTATGCTTGCTCTCTTGATCAGTAGTACCGATATTATCCTTAGAAACTAGATTAATTATACAAGTCATCCTCTTTTTTTTTTTTTTTTTTTTCAGATTCTGGGTATACCCACATTTCTCTATGAAATGAGCAAAATGCATGTCTTTGATGGTGATTTTCCTTGATGCACTGAGACCCCCTTTGTCTTTGTTCACAGGTTTGTTACAATTTTCTAGCTGGTTTGGTTGGTGAAAAGAGGACCATCTAATAAGCAAAATATTACATGCCAGTTTATTAATTATACAACTATTTGTATAGTGCTGTGTAGTTCCCATATTTTCATATACTTTACATGATTTGATCTACAAAAAAGTCTGAATGATAGGTTTTTTTTGCTGTTACAATTTCATAGATTAGGAAACCAAAATAAAATGCTATATCTAAGATACAAACAGAATAACCAAACAAAATCTATCAAGTGGAGAATCTAGGATTCAAACTCAGATATTCTGATTTCAAAAGTATCCAATTACACTACACCAGGCACCTCAATTCCCTCATTTCCCTTCACCTGTGAAAGCCCTGGACTTTAAGCTTTTCAACTTAAGGGAAGAAACAGATAATTTACCTGTTGAAATTTAAGCCTTTGAGAGAGAGGCAAACCATGAGAGACTCTTGAATGCTGACAAAAACTGAGGACTGATGGATGTGGGGGGGAGGAGGGGATGGGCATGGAGGAGGGCACTTGTGGGGATGAGCACTGAGTGTTATGTGGAAACCAATTTGACAATAAACTATTTGTAAAAAAATAAAATAAAAAATAAAGAAATTTAAGCCTTTGACAAATTTACTAAAAACTGTGTGAAATAACAACCCTGGGACACCTGGCTGGCTCAGTGGGTTAAGTGTCTGACTTGGGTTCTTGTCATGATCTATGGTTCTTGAGTTTGAACCCCACGTTAGGCTTTGTGCTCTCTACACAGAAGCCACTGCAAATCCTCTGACTCCCTCTCTCTCTGCCCCTTTCCCAGCTTGCATGCTCCCGGTCAAAAATAAAGATAAAAAAAAAAAAAAACCCTGTCAGTGGGGGCTGTTTGGGGTGTAAGAGGGGGAACTATAGTAAATTTTGGTATATTTTCTGCCCAAGTACACTGCAATGTCTTATTTTTGAGAGAGTGAGTGAGCATGAGTGGAAGAGAGGCAGAGAGAGAAGGAGAAAGAAGATCCAAAGCAGGCTCTGGGCTGACAGCACAGAGCCCGATGTGAAGCTCAAACCCACAGTCCTCGAGACCATGACCTGAGCTCAAGTGAGATGCTTAATTGACCAAACCACTCAGGTGTCCAAACTATTGAATATTTTACCAGGAAATTCTGTCTTCTGATGGCAGAGATTGTTTTCATCTGACTTGATCAAATGTAAAGTAAGCCTGCGGTAGGTGACATTTACAACCACCTGTCTTATGTATATTGCTCTGATTCTAATCATGGAAAAGGAAGCATGTTCTGTTGAAATTGCCACTGAAATTATGAATTCCACACGACAGTATGTGTTCACTGCAGACCCAGAGTAAAGAGATGAGAATCAATAGTTAGAGGGCTCAGTAGTGAACTCTGCAGGATACAGATTTTGTGTCACCGTGGTTTTCTAACTTCCTCTAGTCCTGAGCTGCGGACATGGCTGTCAAGTTACTTGCAACTGGAAATTTGACTCTTTAAGGCTAAAAGAAAAATATAACACTGACGGCAATTTTTTCTCCCAGCAAAATTAACTGAAGTACCTGATTTATTAGGTAAGAGCTAATTTAACATGCATATTTAAACAACATATCATTTGCACTTAATTTTTAAAGATCCTTCCCAAGAGGGCAGAGCTGACAGACGATTTTTGCTCCTTGTTTTTAAATGTGTGTACGATCATTCTTTATTTCTCTTGGAGTCATGAGAAGCCAGGCACTCCCAGCGCCTGTGTTCTTCCCCTTTGCCACAGGTGATGCCTCACAAGTGTGGCAGACATCATTTGTGCTGCAGAAAGGAACCGGTGAATTGTAGCTACTTTTAAAAAAGAGTTGAAAAAAATCAATAGTAAATTATCTTCCTATACAGCAGTTGGGTTCTTTGCATGTCCCCTCTGACATGTAGATGTAGTTATAAATTGATTGAGTTCGGACTGTAAAGACTCTCACGTGCTCTGGACTGCCTAGTGAATGTGCATTAGTGAAATAAAAATAACCCACCTTGTCAGAGAGCCTTTCTAGGAGCTGTAGAACCCACCAAGTTATTTTTATAGTTTAATGAGCTAGGCCCTGGCTTCCATGGGGAGACACAGAGAGTGGAGTGCTTCATAATTTACTGCTGTAAAATGATCAGGATTCATGTTGTCTATAAAACATGAAAAACATTCTTCATTCCTTACCAATTAGATCATAGTTACAACTCACAGTTCCTTTGAGCTTAAAAGAAAAAACTTAACTGCTAGACATAAATGAAGGCTGTGGTTAAATTAAACCCTTCAACAGCCCAAACAGGCTTGAAAGAAATGCCTTCTGGATGTTATTAACACGCATATTTAAAGGCTATTTTTAAATTTTAACTGTAAGCCAGAGCTAGGACAAATGTTTAGAACAGCTATTTTGGAACGGAGCGTTGCTTTTCACATTTTTTCATCTTTACTAATTCTTTCCAATAGTTATTTCATCTTTGATTATTTTTAAAAATTTTTGCAGAGATAAGAAACTTGCTTTCTGGCAATAGCTGTATTGGAAGATGCCAAAAGCAATTGATGGCCACATTGCTTTAGAGTAAAAAGTTCATGATCACATCAACAGGGTCACGTTTCGTTTTCTGTGAGTAGTTTAAAATTTTCAACAATTGAGAATGTGAACTCAGTAACTTTTTAAATGTTTACTTTGCTTATAAGTATTAAAAACTATATTCATTTTAGAAAACTATAACTCCAAGAAAGACCGTAAAAGCCATCCTCTACCAAACAATGTAAAATTTGAGTATAAATCTCTGTGTATGCATATGTGTGTGTGAGAGAGAGAGGGAGGGGAAGGAGATATTTTACATATTGTCTGTATCACAGCAAGTACATTTTCTTATAACATTACATACTTCTAGAAACATAATGTATATGTTTGCCAGGGCTGCTGTAACCAAATACGACAGGGGCACCTGGGTGGCTCAGTAGGTTGAGCATCCAACTTTGGCTCAGGTTATGATCTCGCGGTTCATGAGTTCAAGCCCCGCATCAGTCTCTGTGCTGACAGCTCAGAGCCTGGAGCCTGTTTCAGATTCTGTAACTCCCTCTCTCTGACCCTTTCCTGCTCACACGGTCTCTCTCTCTCTCTCAGAAATAAATAAATAAAAAACATTTAATAAAATCAAAATACCACAGACTGAGTAGCCTCAACAACTGAAATTTATTTTCTGAGCTGGGGAAACTAGAAATCCAAGATCAAATAGCTAATAGGTTTGGTTGCTTTTGAGGCCTTTCTCCTTAGCTTACAGATGACCACCTTATTTTTGTGTTTTCACATGGCTTTCTTCCTTCCTTCTTCTTCTTCTTCTTTTTCTTTTTAAGTAGGCTCCACTCCCAGCATGGAGCCCAATATGGGGACTGAATTCATAGTCCGGAGATCAAGACCTGACCAGAGCAAGACACTTAACTGACTGAGTCGCCTAGGTGCCCCATGGCCTTTTCTCTTTATACACATATTCCTGCTAGGTCTTTTTCTCCTGAAAAGAACACCAGCTCTATTTGATTATAGGCCCACCCTTATGATCTCATTTAACCTTAATTACCTCTTTAAAGGCCCTTTCTGCAAAGATAGTCACCTTGGGGGTCAAGACTTCAATAGATGATTGAAACATTTTAGTTGATAAAACAAGACTGTAAAAGTTCACATGGCATTTTATCTTCCAGATACCCCATACTCTAATAATTATCCTGGTTTTAACTACTAGAATTTCTGACAGATTCTGCTACTTAATTCTAAGAGTGTTCTCCCATCTCATATATAGAAGAAACACTTGTGCATTTCCTCCACATCTTTGATAACTTCCTTAACAGAAATTACTAGAAGTTATTTGATCAAATGAACATTTGAAGCCCCTGTCCCTTCCCACCATACGTATATACACGTATATACACATAGTGCTTTTGTATTCCACAAAACCTTTACCTATCCCGATGTCTTGTAGGTACTATTTTATATTTTCTTCTAGAAATGTTGTGGTTCTTGCTTTTATGTATAAATCTGTGACCCACAGTGAGGAACACTTTGCTATGGGACAGCAACAGAGGTTTATTTTTTTCTTCCATAAATATATCCAGCTGCTGGAACATCATCTGTTCAAAAACATGTCTTTTCCCTCTTCTATGGACTTGGTGCGTTGGGTAAGGTTCAGTGGACTGTACATGGGTAGGTCTGTTTCTTGACCTTGTTCTATTCCCTACCTATCCTTATGTCAATGCTTTTACAGTTTTGATTACTTGTAATTTCATAGTCAATTCTGAAATCAGTTAATATAAATCCTGCAACTTTATTCTACAAGACTTTGTTGTAACTCCTTTCTAGTTCCTTCTAATTTTTAGAATCAACGCATCAATTTCTTTTAAAAATCTGCATTTTGATTGGTGGTGAACTTTCCTGGCAACTTTGAAATAATGGACATCTTACTATTTAGTCTTCTACTTCATTTTTATGGTACATCTCTCCACTTATTTATGCCTTTAATTTCTCTTAGCAGTGTTGTGTAAGTTTTCAGGGTAAAGAAATTGCACACGGAGTGATGACGTTATTCCTAGGTGATTAATGTTATGATGCTATTCTAGGTTATATAGTTTTCTCGACTGTATTATCCATCTGTTGCTAACATTTAGAAATAAAATAGAATTGTCTATATTGACTTGTGTACTGTGCTCTTAACAAACTCACTTACCATACTTCTGCTGGTTTTTTGCTATACAATTTTGTAGGGTTCTCCACCTTCACAAGGATCGTCTTTGTCATGCTAACAATTTTCTATCCTTCCTTATGCTTTTTATGTCTTTCCTTATGCTTTTTATGTCTTTTTCTTGGCTTAATGCATTGCTAGTACCTCCATGGGATGTTGACAATATGAGAGCGATCATTTTTGTTTTGTTTCAAATTTCAGTTAAGAAGTATTCCGTATTTTCACTATTCAGTATAATTTTTTTAATCAATAATTTTTAATTCAGTTGTTTGATTGTTCAGGTAAATAACAGACCATTACTTAAGTTTCTACTCAGATGGAATATATATGTTATATTTAACACCTGAGTGATTCAGTATAATTTTAGCTACAGGCTTTTTAGTTATCTTTTTCCAACTCTTAGAAGTTTGATTCTATTATTAGCTTACTAAGAATATCTCTTAAAATTATGAATGGGTGTTCAAATTTTTCACTTTTCCCCCCCTCTACTGAGATGTTCTAATCATATGTATTTTTCTCTCTTATGCTGTTAATATAGTGAATTCCTGGGACTGATCTTCTAATGTCAAACCAAACTGCTCTGCTGGGATAAATGTCATGATACATTATCCTTTTTATGTATTTCTGCATTTTATTTGTTAAGGATTTTTGTATCTGTGTATGGGGGATAGTGATCTATAATGATCTCTTTTGTAACATCCTCATTAGGTTTCACAGTTCAAAAATGAGTTGGGAAATTCTTTGGCTCCCCCTAAATTCTGAAAGTAAGTTGCACTTTGGCGTTTTCATTTTTTAAAATTTTAACAAAATTTATTTGTTTTTTAATTATGGAAATGTCTTCAGGAGAATGTGTTTCCTTTCCTTATGAGACACAGAACTGTTTATGTTGTTTCTTCCTGTGTCAGTTTTGGTAAGTTCTTTTTTTTTTTTTTTTTTTTTTAAGGAAAATTGTCCGTTTCATCTAAGCTGTTGAATTTCCGAGCATGGCATTGTTTAAAATGTCCCCTTATTATACTTTCAAAGGCCCGGAGGATCTGTAATCATGTACTTCTTTTTGTTGCAGATATTAATAATCTGTGTATTAGTTCTTTTTTTCCTTCAGCCTTGCTCGAGTTGACACATTTTACTCAAGCATCAACTTTTAGTTTTGTCAATTTTCTATTAGTTTTCTCATTTATTGCCTTTTAGTCCTGTTCTTATTTTTTCGTTTCTTACACTTCAGGTTAACTTTCAATGTTTTTGTAGCTTTTTATCGTAAAAGCTTAGATCATGGATTTTATGTGTCTTTTCTTCAAACACAGTTATTTAAAACCACAATTTTTGCTCTAAGCACTAGTCTATCTGCATCTGACAAATTTTAAGTGTGTGTTTTCATTATGACTCACTCAAATATTTCCTAACTTCTGTTGTGAGTTCTTCAATGCATTATTCAGAAGTGTATTAATTTTTATTTTTTATTTTGTTAATGTTTTATTTATTTCTGAGAGACAGAGAGAAACAGTGTGAGCAGGGGAGAGTCAGAGAGAGAGAGCAAGACACAGAATCTGAAGCAGGCTCCAGGCTCTGAGCTGTCAGCACAGAGCCCTACGCAGGGCTCGAACCCACGAACCGTGAGAGCATGACCTGAGCCAAAGTCAGACGCCCAACAGACTGAGCCACCCAGGTGCCCCAGAAGTGTATTAATTTTTAAAAATTTTAGAGTTTTCTATATATTTTTATTTTCAAGTTTAGTCACACTGAAGCTGATCTCCCATGGTGAATATTCCAAATGCACTTGAGAAGAATGGGTGTTTTGCAGTTGGTGGCTACAGTGTTCTACAAAAGTCAATTACATCAAGTTTGTTGACAGCTTTCCAAATATGCTACAGCTCTGCTAATTTTCATCTATTCTATCAGTTACTCAGAGGGGCTGGCAAGATGTATGGCTATAATTGAACCTGTGTTTTTTTTTTTCTGTCTTGTTTCAGTTACTTTGGAACTTGACTGTAAGATGGTTACATTTTAGTGATGATTTGAGCTTTTATCATTATGGAACGTTCATTATCCCTGATAATCCTTTTTGCCTGGAAACCTACACTATCAGATGTTAAATTATCAGCACCATATCTTTTTGTTTTTTAATGTTTGTTTTTGAGAAAGGGAGAGAGACAGAGTGTAAGCTGGGGAGGGGCAGAGAGAGAGAGAGAGGGAGACACAGAATTTGAAGCAGGGTGCAGGCTCTGAGCTGTCAGCACAGAGCTCAATGTGGGGCTCAAACCCACAACCTGTGAGACCATGACCTGAGCCGAAGTTGGATGCTTAACCGACTGAGCCATCCAGGCGCCCTTCAACAAGACCTTTCTTGATGCTTTGAGTTCCAATGGTTTATCTTTTACTGTTTAATTTTCAAACTCTGTCTTTAAATATTACTTTAGATACTTGTAAATAGTAATTGATAACTGATTAATCCAGTTTATGGTGTATTTTAATCATATGCTAGTCAGTAAATATTGTCAACCATTCAAAAGGGCATCCTTCTTTTCTCATGGTGCTAATGCGGAAAAATAAATCCATCTAATTTGTAACTGAATTTGGTTCAGGTTGTGCTAGAGCTTTAGATAAATTTAGTAGATCAATGACTTCAAATGGTTTGAAGGCGAAACTAAAGCTTTTACTTTCACAATGCTTGGGATCTGTGACCTAACTAGATTTTAGAGGTCTCTTAATGTTTTACGTCCTAAATGCCACATTTTTTGTTGTTGTTGTTGTTTATGCAACCTGGTTGACAGCTTTATGGCTCACTAGGGAGTTTCTTTTTTCCCCTCCATCTTTCCTTGCTTCCTAGGCCTTAAAAGATTTCTCTCCACTCTGTTCCTCTGCCTCCAGCATGCTGCCTTCCCCATGAGGGATGGTTGTGTGTACCTCTGAGGGATTTTATTCTTTCTTTTTCCCTGATTGCAAACTTGGCAGACCACTCCTGGGCATCTGTGAATGTCAGGGGTGCCTGGTCAGTGGGGACTTCTCTCATTTCATCTGCCCTATATCCCGCTATCAGCCAGCCATGGCAATGAATCCCCAAAGCGGGGAGATTTTTCTTGACTCTGTTTCTTCAGCAACAAGCTTCAACATACCACTCCCATACACTCACTGCGGGCTTTAGGAAATAGTTACTGGGTAGATGCAGATCTGTTCTGTCACTGGCAATTTGTGGTATTGTAATTAATCTTGTCTGGCCACAAGACCATTAAGAGTTCATTGTAATTTCAGCAGGTTTAGTTCTTCGTCTGTGGTGGATTTCTTCTCTTCCCACTGCTCCAGCCATGTTTTAAATATCCACAGGTCTTTATCCTCTGGATGAGCCCACTGTGATTAAAATTTAGTTATCTTGGTGCTTTCAGCTCTGATTTTTTTTTAAACAAAAATGAATCTTGTCACTAATCCAGCCTGTATTCGCATTGTTAGGAGAGAAACAACAGTCTTTTGTGGATTCTCATATCTTAATTGGCAGTAGAGGGTCCCCATTGGAATTCTTGCAAAACATAGACCAGCTAATTAGTCACTTTGGCAAAAAATGGTACCTCAATGTCACCAAATTTACCATCCCAAAACATACCCCATTTCTCAATTTAATGTTTATACACTTTTACCCAGTTTCCACTTTCAGCCATTTATCCTGAGAAAAAATTTTAACTGTGTTTAAAGCTGAAAACATTTGAATACATGAGAAACTGTTAGCTAGACTAAGAAAAAAAGAAAAGAGACAAGATTCAAAATAAGAAACGAAAGGTGGGATAGTACAACAAATGCCTCAGAAATTTTATAAAAAAGAGCAAAAAAGACTACGCTGAATAATTATAGGCTGGCAAACTGGATAACTTAATGTGTAGACCCCAAGAAACAGACAACCTATCAAGACTAAATCATGAAGAAATAGAATCTGATCAGACCTAGAACTAACATGGCGAATGAACCAAAACTTCCAATGAGACTTCCAATGTCGTTTTATGAGGCCCACTTGAACCTGACTCCAAAGCCATACAATGATACGGGAAGAATGGAAAACTTCAGGACAGTACCCCTGATGGATATCGATACAAGTGGTTGCCAGGAGTTGGGAGAAGAAAGAAATGGGCAGTTGCTGATCAAGTGACATCAAGTTTCAGCGAAAACGCATTACTTCTTAGAGAGCTCAAGAGCAGCACTTTATCACTGGTCAACAGTATGGCATCGCACACCCCACAATTTGCTGAGTGTATATATATCTCCTGGGTTGTTTAGGTGACTCAGTTGGCTAAACATTCAACTCTTGATTTCAGCTCAGGTCATGATCTCACAGTTTGTGAGTTTGAGCCCCAGTCTAGCTCTGCACTGGCAGTGCAGAGCCTGCCTGGGATTCAGTCTTGGTTTGCCCCTCCCCTGCTTTCATACAGCAGAGAGCCTGATGCAAGGCTTGAACTCACCAACCAAGCTGTGAGATCATGTCTTGAGCCAAAGTTAGAAGCTTAACTGACTAAACCACCCAGGTGTTCCTGGAACTCCAAGCTCATTTAATATGGCATGAAGAGGGTATAAAAGGTATACAGATTGGGAAAAAAGAAATAAAACTGCTTTTCTTGGTATATGACAATGTCATCTATGTAAAGAATCTAAAGGAATCAACAAGGTATCTCCTGAAACTATCAAATGACCATAGCAAGATTTTAGGATACAACATTCATATATAGAAGTCAACAGCTTTCCTGTGTAACACAATCAACAAGTGGAATTTGATGTTAAAAACACATTACCACTTACCTTAGCACAACCCCAAATGAAGTGCTTAGGTATAAATGTAATCAAGTATGTATAAGACATCTATGAGGACAATGCAGATGAAAAATATCAAAAAAGAACTACAGAGAGAGATAGGTCCGTGTTCAAAGATAGATTCAATATTGTCAAGGTAGTGGGTTCTTCCCAACTGGACTGACAGATTTAACTCAATCCCAATCGAAACCTGAGCAGGGTGCCTGGGTGGCTCGGTTGGTTGGGCATCCGACTTCAGCTCAGGTCATGATCTCACAGTTGGTGGGTTCCAGTCCTGCATTGGGTTCAGTGCCAACAGCTCAGAGCCTGGAGCCTGCTTCAGATTCTGTGTCTCCCTCTCTCTCTGACCCTCCCCTGCTCACGCTCTCTCAAAAATAAATAAATGTTAAAAAAATTTTTTTTAAATCCCAGCATGTATTTTGTGGATAATGACAAACTAATTCTAAATTTCTTTGTGGAGGCATAAGACCCAGAACATGGATAGAAGATTGATGGAGAAGCACAAAGTTGGAGGGGACTGACACTTCCTTACTTCAAGACTTACTACAAAGCTATGCTGTCTTCATTATATAGCTTTATAGTTACTCCTAAATAGGGTGTTTTTCTAATTACAGTGTTTTTGGTGTTGGACTGTATTTTTGCTAAGTTTTTTAAAGTATATATAGTATATCTACCTCTGGTACTACAGTGTTTTATTGGTGAAACAATAGACCAATCGATCAATGAACATAAATCAAGAGCCCCGAAATAGACCCATACGAAGTAACAGTCAACTTGTCTTTAACAAAGGAGCAAAGGCAATGCCATGGGGCAAAGGGAGGATCCCTAAGAAACAGTGCTAGGCCAAATGAACATACCCATGCTGAGAAACCAAGCTAGACACAGATCTTACACCACACACACACACACACACACACACACACACTCAAGGTGAATCAGGGACCTAAATATAATATGATAAAACTGTAAAACAGCTAGAAGGTACCATAGGAGAAAATCTTGGAGACTTCGGGTATGGCTATAAGCTTTTAGGTACAACCCCAAAGGCATCATCCATGAAAGAAATATCTAACAATATGGACTTCATCAAAAACGTCAGCTCTGCTAAATACAATGTTAAGAGAAGCTACAGACTGAGAGAAAATATCTTTAAAGCTATCTATGATAAAGGATTGTAAAGCAAAATATACAAAGATCCTTTAGACTCAACAATAAGAAAACAAACCCAATTTAAAAAGTAGGCAAAAGACATCAACAGACAGCCCAGCAAAGAAGATATACAGACGCCAAGCAACCATACAAAAATATGTTTATCATCATATGTTCTTAGAAAATTACAAATTGAAACAACAATGAGATACCACTGTACACCTGTTAGAGTGGCTAAAATCCAAAACACGGACATGAACCAACACTGGCAAGGACGGGGAGCAATATGGACTCGCAGTCATTGCCGGTGGAACTGCAAAATAGTACAGCCACCCTGCAAGAGGATGAAACCATTTTGGTGGTTTTTAAGAAAATGAAGCATGATTTTACCATGTGATTTAGCAATAACACTCTCTGAAATTTACCCAAATGAACTTAAAACTCACATCCGCACAGAAACCTGCCCATACTTGCTTATGTATGTTACTCACAATTGCCCACACCTGGAAGCAACCAGAATTCTTTCAGTAGGTAAGTGGGTAAATTAACTATGATACAGCCAAACAATAGTATATTATTTAGTGCTCAAGAAAAAATGAGTCATCAAGCTATGAAAAGAAAGGGAGGAAACATGACTGCTCGTTACTAAGTGAAAGAAGTGATGGGTAAAGTTATGCAAGCTGTATGATCACAACTGTATGACATTCAGGAAAAAGCAAAACTACGGAGACAGTCAAAAGTTCACTGGTTACCAGCAGTGAGCGTAGAGGGAGGCATGAATAGGCAAAGTACAGAGGAACAGTAAAATCACTCTCTGTGTTACTACAATAGTGGATACATTTGTCAAAACTCATAAAATGCACAATACGAAGAGTGAACCCATATATAAACTAAAGACTCTGGGTGTTAATGATGTGCCGATGTGGGTTCACGGACAGTAACAAATGTACCATCTGGTGGGGGGTGCTGATAATCAGTAAGGCCCTATGTGTGTAAAGAGAGGGGGTTTAAGGAAGTCCCTGTCCTTCCGTTCAAGCTTCAGACAATTAGAAAATTGCTCTAAAAAGAGCTTAATTAAGAACAAAGTTGACTGGCATCATTTCACTACTTAGAATGCTAACGGTGCTAAGATTGTGTTCACTTTTTCAAAACATAAATATCACAGTAGAGTTAAACATAAGGAGTGGCTGGGGCAGGGGAATAAAAATGTCAAATGCATCAGAGAAAATTATGAGAAAAAATGAACTCAAAAAGTATTCCAAAAAGAAAACAAACATTTATAAGCACAAATATAATGTATTATACAGTATGATAAATAGGAGTCAATTTGCCTATCTGAAAGAACATAAGATGCTTTGAGTAAAAAAAAAATCCAACTATTGTTTATGCTATCTTCTATATATATGCTTACAAGAAAGTGATTCTGAAAATGGATAAAATACACCAGAAAAATGCAAAGAAATAAAGAACCAAGGGTCACAGTATTAATAACAGATCCAGCGAGATTCAAAATAAAAACCATTCAAAGGGATAATTTTTGGAAGTAGAGTTGACATACAATATCCTATTAGTTTCAGATGTATGTCAGAGTGATTCAATATTTTTATACATTATGAAATGATCCCCACAAGAAGTCTAGTTACCATCTGTCACCATAAAAAGTTATTACTATATTATTGACCACATGTGCTATACTGTACATTACATTCCCGTGACTTACTTTATAACATGAAGTTTGTTACTCCCAGTGCCCTTCACCTCTTTCACGGCCCCTGCAACTTCCTCCATCTGGTAACCAGCAGTTTGTTTTATCTATTTTTGTTTTGTCCCTTTGTTATTTTATAGAGACAATATGTAAGTGAAATCATACAGTATTTGTCTTCCTGTATCAGACTTAGCTCATTTAGTCTGATACCCTCTAGGTCCATCCGCATTGTCATAAATACCAAGATTTCAATCTTTTTTTTTTTTACCACGAATACTCCATATTATACACAAACATGCATTCCATATATATATACACACACGTATACATACATATTTTTTATATACACAAAATATAAACGTATACATATGGTGCAACTTCTTTATCCATTTTCTCTTCACCAACCCTTGTTATTTTTTTGTCCTTTTTAGTAGTACCTAATCTGACAGGTGTGGGGAGATATCTCACTGTGATTCTAATTTCTATTTCTCTGATGATTCGGAATATTTACCTTCCTTCATGTCCCTGTGGGACATCTGTAGGTCTTCTTTGGAAAACTGGCTATTCAGATCTTCTGCCTATCTTTTTTTTAATTTTTTATTTATTTCTGAGAGCGAGAGAGAGAGCGAGAGCGAGCAGGGGAAGGTCAGAGAGAGAGGGAGACACAGAATCTGAAGTAGGCTCCAGGCTCTGAGCTGTCAGCACAGAGCCTGATGCGGGGCTCAAACCCATGAATCATGAGATCATGACCTGCGCCAAAGTCGGATGCTTAACGGACTGAGTCACCCAGGCGCCCCTCTTCTGCCTATTTTTAACTTGTTTGGTTTTTTTTGGTTTTTTTTTAGTATTAAGTCATGTGAGTTCTTTATATGTTTTGGATATCAAACTTTTCTCAAATGTATGACTTGTACCTGTCTTTGCACACTCAGTAAGTTGCCTTTTCATTTTGTTGACGGTCTCCTTCAGTGTGCAAAGTTGCTCAGTTTAATGTCGTCTCACTTATTTTAGCTTTCGCTGCACTTGCCTGAAGAGACTGGTCCAAAAAAACATTGCTAAAACCAATGTCAAGAGAGCTTGCTGTCTGTGTTTTCTTCTAGAAGTTCTATCCTTTCAGGTGTTACATTCAGCTCTTGAACCTATTCTCAATTTATTTTTATATAAGGCATCAGACAGTGGTCCAGTTTTACCAACACCATTATTTTGAAGAGATTGGCTTTTCTCCATTATATTCTTGACTCTTTTGTCAGAGATTAAGTGATCATATATATGTGGGTTTATCTGCACCAGAACCATACTACTGTGGTTACCACAGCTTTGAAGGGCAGTTTGAAATCAGGGATTGTGATACCTCCACCTTTTTTCTGTCACCTTTTGAGGAAGGGTAACTGCCTAAAACCAAAGCATGTTAGAACTTGGTTAAATTGAGTAAAATTGAAATTTAAAACAAAAAGTGAAAACCAAGATTATCTTACAGAACCAGAGGGTAGTGAAAAGTACAGAATACATGAACATAGAATCATAAGGGTCATCTTAATTAGTGCTATTTATCAAGCTCTAGTTTTTGAAAACAGAAAATGCATCTCATTTTCATGAAGCACTCGTCAAGTATTTCTAGAAATGTGTGTACATTAGGAAGTGGTTAAAACCGGTTTTCCTAGCGTGTATACATGCTGCATTCTCTGAAGTATATTCAAATACTGTGTAAGTCAAAAAATAAGTATAGACAGCTAATTATTAATACCTATTTGTATCTCAATCTTGGGATACAAAAGGAAAAAGAAAACCCATTGTTATGAACTTGTTTTCTTTTTCCTTTTTACCTATCTCAGTATAATGCTAATGTTTTACAACAAACTTGCCTGAACTGAATTGAAATGGTCATTTATTACTAGAAAGATTAAATGTAGCTAGTGGATCAAGTCACCAAAGTAATTTTTTTTTTAATATTTTTATTTTATTTCTAGGAGAGAGAGAGAGGCAGCGTGAGCAAGGGAGGGTCAGAGAGAGAGGGAGATACAGACTCTGAAATAGGCTCCAGGCTCTGAGCTGGCAGTCAGCACAGAGCCCGACGTGGGGCTCGAACCCACGAACCGCGAGATCATGACCTAAGCGAAAGTCGGACGCTCAATCGACTAAGCCACCCAGGTACCCCACCAAAGTAATTTTTTTAAGTAGTTGTTTCCCCCCCACCCCCCAAAACAAGAGAGGAAGCACCATTCCCCAAGGAAAACATAAAATGTCAGGACTAAAATGGTAAAGACGTGAGATTCTGTTAAGCGGGGAATGCCTTTAGATGCAATCATTTTGGCTTGAACTCCTCCTGCATTTTTTCTTCTCTTCACACTGTGGCATATTCCAAACCCACACACGATATGTGAGCTTGTCAAGCAGTGTTGATTACTGGTCCCAAGTGACTTGAAGCTGTGGCTATAGCCTGACTTGGTAAATACGCTCAGATATGTCTACTAAAAAGAAAATGTCAACATTCAAACAAGATGACTTTGTTACCAAGGCCTCAGACACATGACCACCGAAAGAAATGCTGAACTACAGGACAGCAAAAGACAGGAGAAGAGCTTGCTGCACTGTAAAAAGGGGTAAAGGGAAACTAAATCTAAATATGGTACAAAAATACTATGGCATGTTTTCAAAATGCATTACCGTCATTTGTTAAAAAATAAAGTAATAGTGTACCCTGAATACATGATCCCTTGGGTTCTTGCCTTAAAACAAAACAAACAAACAAAAAAATCACAAAAAGAATGGTTTGCTCTTCCAGACCAGACACACCTTTTCAGTTTTTCTCCAAGGGAGCCCTGGTACAGAACACCGTTCTCTCCCACTCGGTTCTGAACAGTTCCACAAGAAATTGAAGCGGAACTTGGGATGGAGTTGAAGGACACAGCATCCTCCAAGTTCATTAGTGAAGCAGTGCTGTGAATGGTCAATGGCAGACAGGGACCAAACTGCCCACACAGACCCAGGCCCATGTGGGTCGGGAGGCATTGCCCAGAGAATAGTAGTGGAGGCTGTACTCAGACACACCTCACCCCACCCAGCTCTCCTATCTCTCCCAGTCTCCTCTGTTGCTCCTTCCTACTGTTTGTGTTTCTAAATATCAGAGTGTCCAGGGATTAGCCCCTGGACCACATTTATTTTTTGAACTGCACTCACCTTTTAGATGATCTCATCCTGGCCCATGACTTTAAATCGCATCTCCAAGCTAATGTCAAGTCTGGGCTTCTCCTCTGAGCTCCAGAGCCATGTATCGAATCCGCTGATTACTATCTCCACTTGGATGTCCAGTAAACATCTTAAACCCCACAACCCCCCCCCCGCCGCAACCCCCAATTTTTCCATCTAATTCAAATCCATTTCTTTGGTTACCCAGTTCAAAATCTTTGATGTGGATCTCCATTCTTGAGGCTGATCTTTTCCTCACATGCATGTCACCTGTCTGCAAGTTTTGTCATCTGTCCTTCAGATATGCTCCAAATCCCATTCTTCCTGACCACCTTCCTTGCAAACACCATCACATCACTTCTAGATTTTTCCAATAACCTCTTCTAGTCACAACCTCCTGTCTCCATAGGAGTCTTAGGACAGGAGTCAGGTGATTTTATGAAAATACAGGTCAACTAAGTTTAGTTCTGTGCTCTCGCCAATCTGGAATCCTTGCTGTTTGTCAAAGCCAGTAGGAATTCTGCTTCAGGCCCTGGCCTTCCGTTCTAAACTTTCAACACCCTATGCTGAGCAAAATAAGTCAGGCAGGGAAGGACAGATACCAGATGTTTGCACGTATAGGTGGATTAGGAAGAAGCTAATGGAGGATCATGAGGGAAAAGAAGGGGAAAAATAGTTGGGGAGAGGGAGGAAGGCAAACCATGAGAGACTCTTGAATGCTGAGAACAAACAGAGCTGATGGGGATAGGGGAGAGGGGAAGGGGGTATGGGCATGGAGGAGGGCACTTGTGGGGATGAGCACTGGGTGTTATATGGAAACCAACTTGACAATAAACTACTTAAGAAAAAATAGAAATAGGGGCGCCTGGGTGGCTTAGTCGGTTGAGCGTCCGGCTTTCGCTTAGGTCGTGACCTCACGTTCGTGGGTTCGAGCCCCGCGTCGGGCTCTGTGCTGACTGCCGGCTCAGAGCCTGGAGCCTGTTTCAGTCTGTGACTCCCTCTCTCTCTGACCCTCCCCTGCTCA